>NW_024061451.1:55000-126943 GCF_016432855.1 Salvelinus namaycush
TATAACTCTCTCCACTATAACAGACAGGTTGATGTATTACCTGCTAGTTTTGGCAGTATAACTCTCTCCACTATAACAGACAGGTTGATGTATTACCTGCTAGTTTTGGCAGTATAACTCTCTCCACTATAACAGACAGGTTGATGTATTACCTGCTAGTTTTGGCAGTATAACTCTCTCCACTATAACAGACAGGTTGATGTATTACCTGCTAGTTTTGGCAGTATAACTCTCTCCACTATAACAGACAGGTTGATGTATTACCTGCTAGTTTTGGCAGTATAACTCTCTCCACTATAACAGACAGGTTGATGTATTACCTGCTAGTTTTGGCAGTATAACTCTCTCCACTATAACAGACAGGTTGATGTATTACCTGCTAGTTTTGGCAGTATAACTCTCTCCACTATAACAGACAGGTTGATGTGTTACCTGCTAGTTTTGGCAGTATAACTCTCTCCACTATAACAGACAGGTTGATGTATTACCTGCTAGTTTTGGCAGTATAACTCTCCACTATAACAGACAGGTCGATGTATTACCTGCTAGTTTTGGCAGTATAACTCTCTCCACTATAACAGACAGGTTGATGTATTACCTGCTAGTTTTGGCAGTATAACTCTCTCCACTATAACAGACAGGTTGATGTATTACCTGCTAGTTGTGGCAGTATAACTCTCTCCACTATAACAGACAGGTTGATGTATTACCTGCTAGTTTTGGCAGTATAACTCTCTCCACTATAACAGACAGGTTGATGTATTACCTGCTAGTTTTGGCAGTATAACTCTCCACTATAACAGACAGGTCGATGTATTACCTGCTAGTTTTGGCAGTATAACTCTCTCCACTATAACAGACAGGTTGATGTATTACCTGCTAGTTTTGGCAGTATAACTCTCTCCACTATAACAGACAGGTTGATGTATTACCTGCTAGTTTTGGCAGTATAACTCTCTCCACTATAACAGACAGGTTGATGTATTACCTGCTAGTTTTGGCAGTATAACTCTCTCCACTATAACAGACAGGTTGATGTATTACCTGCTAGTTTTGGCAGTATAACTCTCTCCACTATAACAGACAGGTTGATGTATTACCTGCTAGTTTTGGCAGTATAACTCTCTCCACTATAGCCGGCAGTAAGTTGATGTCCACGTCTCCCTTCTTCATCCCACTCTGCTCCTCACAGCCGTAGAACAACAGCGACTCAAACCACAACATGTACTCGAAGTTAGCACACTTCTCCTAGAGAGGGAGAGAAGAGACATCTTGTTTTGTTTACTTGGGTCAAATTAAAAATTGTGGCCAGTAAAGGCCGCCCCCACACACACACACACACACACACACACTACCGTATCACGTACCTGTAGAGGGTTCCACGTGATGAGCTGTAGTCGTACTAAGGGGTTGAATAATTTGGGCAGACACAGTCCTATGTAAGCGTCTCTGTAGCAGGTGAAGTAGAGATGTCTCCACACCTCAAAACGACTCTTGATACTGTCCAGAGAATGGAAGTCCTCCAGCACGTCCTCAAACACCTTCTTACTCTCACACACTATACGACCTGGAAGTAAACAAGATAAACATATTACACTATACGACCTGGAAGTAAACAAGATAAACATATTACACTATACGACCTGGAAGTAAACAAGATAAACATATTACACTATACGACCTGGAAGTAAACAAGATAAACATATTACACTATACGACCTGGAAGTAAACAAGATAAACATATCACACTATACGACCTGGAAGTAAACAAGATAAACATATCACACTATACGACCTGGAAGTAAACAAGATAAACATATCACACTATACGACCTGGAAGTAAACAAGATAAACATATCACACTATACGACCTGGAAGTAAACATATCACGACCTGGATGTAAACATATCACACTATACGACCTGGATGTAAACAAGATAAACATATCACACTATACGACCTGGATATAAACATATCACACTATACGACCTGGATGTAAACATATCACACTATACGACCTGGATATAAACATATCACACTATACGACCTGGATGTAAACATATCACGACCTGGATGTAAACGTATCACACTATACGACCTGGATATAAACATATCACACTATACGACCTGGATGTAAACAAGATAAACATATCACACTATACGACCTGGAAGTAAACATATCACGACCTGGATGTAAACATATCACACTATACGACCTGGATGTAAACATATCACACTATACGACCTGGATATAAACATATCACACTATACGACCTGGATGTAAACATATCACGACCTGGATGTAAACGTATCACACTATACGACCTGGATATAAACATATCACACTATACGACCTGGATGTAAACAAGATAAACATATCACACTATACGACCTGGAAGTAAACATATCACGACCTGGATGTAAACATATCACACTATACGACCTGGATGTAAACATATCACACTATACGACCTGGAAGTAAACATATCACACTATACGACCTGGATATAAACATATCACACTATACGACCTGGATGTAAACATATCACACTATACGACCTGGATATAAACATATCACACTATACGACCTGGACATAAACATATCACACTATACGACCTGGACGTAAACATATCCCACTATACGACCTGGACGTAAACATATCCCACTATACGACCTGGACGTAAACATATCCCACTATACGACCTGGACGTAAACATATCCCACTATACGACCTGGATATAAACATATCACACTATACGACCTGGATGTAAACATATCACACTATACGACCTGGATGTAAACATAATCACACTATACGACCTGGATGTAAAGATAATCACACTATACGACCTGGATGTAAACATATCACACTATACGACCTGGATATAAACATATCACACTATACGACCTGGATGTAAAGATAATCACACTATACGACCTGGATGTAAACATATCACACTATACGACCTGGATGTAAACATAATCACACTATACGACCTGGATGTAAACATAATCACACTATACGACCTGGATGTAAACATATCACACTATACGACCTGGATATAAACATATCACACTATACGACCTGGATATAAACATATCACACTATACGACCTGGATGTAAACAAGATAAACATATCACACTATACGACCTGGATGTAAACATATCACACTATACGACCTGGATATAAACATATCACACTATACGACCTGGACGTAAACATATCACACTATACGACCTGGACGTAAACATATCACACTATACGAACTGGATATAAACATATCACACTATTGAATCTAACCTTTAATTATCCAGGAAGTCCAATTGAGGTCAGAAGACATATTTTACAAAGGTGGACTTGGCCAAGAGGACAACTCAATACCAACCCCAGATCAACCACCACTACTAATAGTACTACTGGAGATAAAGCAGAAAGCTTTAGGATCTGAACAGAATATCCAAATTAAACATTGTGAAGGTAGAAGGGTCTGAAGGTGAGAGGTAGAAGGGTCAGAAGGCGAGAGGTAGAAGGGTCAGAAGGCGAGAGGTAGAAGGGCCAGAAGGCGAGAGGTAGAAGGGTCTGAAGGTAGAAGGGCCAGAAGGTGAAAGGTAGAAGGGTCTGAAGGTGAGAGGTAGAAGGGTCTGAAGGTGAGAGGTAGAAGGGCCAGAAGGCGAGAGGTAGAAGGTGAGAGGTAGAAGGTAGAAGGTGAGAGGTAGAAGGGTCTGAAGGCGAGAGGTAGAAGGGTCTGAAGGTGAGAGGTAGAAGGGCCAGAAGGTAGAAGGGTCAGAAGGTGAGAGGTAGAAGGGCCAGAAGGTGAGAGGTAGAAGGGCCAGAAGGTAGAAGGGTCAGAAGGTGAGAGGTAGAAGGGCCAGAAGGTGAGAGGTAGAAGGGCCAGAAGGTGAGAGGTAGAAGGGCCAGAAGGTGAGAGGTAGAAGGGCCAGAAGGTAGAAGGGTCAGAAGGTGAGAGGTAGAAGGGCCAGAAGGTGAGAGGTAGAAGGGCCAGAAGGTGAGAGGTAGAAGGGTCTGAAGGTACCTCTCTCCAGACAGTACGATGTGAGGTCAGTCGACGTCTCCTCATCGTCGGAGGAAAGCCCCTCTAGATGCTCTGCCCTCTTCCCGTTCTGCTCCCGCGCCTGCCGCCGCCGCGTTCTAGACCCGCCCACAAACAACGTCAGCCAATCACACAAGACATTATGTTTTATTTAATAGAAAACACGGAAGAGTGGTTTTTTTTATTAGTGAATTTACATTTATGAATATGAAATTAGCACAACATTAGCACAATTAGATTTGAGGTAAAATTGTTTTTCCTTTATCTTTATTATGGTTAAGGAAACCGAGCATCTCCCATAAGAAACAAAAGGCATCAAGAATATTAACAATTATAAAACTGTAAATATCTTTCCATAATTGTTTTACCTGTAGACAAAGCCAAAATAAAAATGCTGTTTCTGGATGCTCAACTGAAAAAGTACAATCAATGTTAATGTCTTTTTAAAAGTTTCTTCAGGTAATGAATCACAGGGGTAATACTTATGGATCATTCTGAAAGAGTCCTCTCTCACCTCGTTAACAAGCAGATATGTGTGTGGTAATAACCAGACTTTTTCCCCAACAGATATTAGTGACCAATGTATTCCAGTAACTTGTGACATAAGGAATGGATACAATCTCCCTTTAAAATAAAGCAAAGACCTATTGTTCTGAGGGAGCAAGGAGAAACATATTTTTCCTATTGGAGAGTCAACAGGATTAAGCGAAGGTAGGTCCAGAAGGTGAGGTCTGGTTACACCTCTAAATAACATGAGAGTTCCAGATGGAATAGCATCAAAGACGAACTCTCTAGGTGTAACAGGGATATAGTAACGAGATTTTTTTAAATTCCTCATAATTGACTAACAGTCTTCCCTGTATTAAACAGTTGACTCACCAGCAGGATATGATTATTGAACCAGTTCTATAGAAAATAAAAGACTTGTTTCTATACAAAATGTCCTTATTGTTCCAAATGAAATACCTATGTGGGGAAAAATTATGTTTATATATATTAACGACCACGCTATTTAGCAGGAATCTTATCAATGTTATAGTTACAAAGTAAGATAAAATTGAAGTCACCAAAACGGGAGAAGATATAATGAGGGATGAAATTTCAAATTGAAGTTGGATTCTTTAAAGAATGTTTATCTTAAAAGTATTATTCAAAGCAGGAAAATCCCATAAATTGAGACCAACATATTCATGTTTTCATAACGACAGATTTCCTAATATAATGTGTACCATTTTTCCAGATAAAGTTGAAAAGCATCTGGTCAACCGCTTTACCTATTTTGTTGTCAAGATGTGGGGGGGACGGGCTGCGTGGGTGGCTGCGTGTAGGGGGGACCGGGCCGCGTGTAGGGGGGACCGGGCCGCGTGTAGGGGGGACCGGGCCGCGTGTAGGGGGGACCGGGCAGCATAAGTAAGTCTGGAGATACCTTCAGCTTTAGAAAGCAATACTCAACTTTTCAAGGATAAATCCCCCTGCAACCACTGGTTCAACTTCTTGTTGTATTGATAACACCCATTTGGGTCATTCAGAACTGCTAACAGGAATGGGGGCATCTCAATAATGCAGTGACCTCCCTCTCCTTCAGTGATTGATGCCTACCAGCTATTTACTTTCACCAATCCAGCTCTTTCACATCAGCGCAGATAAAGGAGACGGAGGAGCTTCAGACTATTGAGATTCACCCCAAGGAGACAAGACTATGGTAAAGGGGATTGTTTATTGAGACTCACCCCAAGGAGTCAAGACTATGGTAAAGGGGTTTGTATTCACAGTATGTTTGATACGATGAGTACATTGTGATAACTTCAACTTAACACTAGGGGACAGCAGAGCTCTGTTTAAAGAGATATTTCACATGTTTTCAGACCTTGGGAGTGTCCTGTGTCCTGGAATAAAAACAACTGACAAACTCTGGAGAGAAAAAGTGAAATATCCATTTAAGACTATGAGTGAAGGTGGATTCAGCTGTTAAATTTGAGCTCCAGCTAGACACCTATAGGCCCTGGTCTAAAGTAGTGCACTATATAGGGAATAGGGTGGCATAGGACTCTGGTCTAAAGTAGTGCACTATATAGGGAATAGGGTGCCGTTTGGGTTTAATGCGTCAGCTAAGGGTAGTACCCTCGTGCCTCTCGCTCTGCTATCCTCCTGTCTGGCATTCTCCTGATAGAAAGCCCTCACCAACATAGTTTCGCTACTATGGCCTATTTATTGCCTTACCTCCTCACGCCATTTGCACACACTGTATATAGACTTTATTTTTCTATTGTGTTATTGACTGTATGTTTTGTTTACTCCATGTGTAACTCTGTGTTGTTGTTTGTGTCTCACTGCTTTGCTTTATCTTGGCCAGGTCGCAGTTGTAAATGAGAACTTGTACTCAACTGGCCTCCCTGGTTAAATAAAAAAATATACATTTAAACTGACTGAATATTGATATTTAACGTAGCATCGTACCGTCTGGCTTCTCGTTCAGCGATCCTTCTCTGTCTGGCGTGCTCCTGATAGACTGTCCTGTCTCTCCCAAACGAGTCAAGAGACATGAGGTTAGGAGCCATCACAGCCTTACCTGGAAGAGACAGGTCAAAGGTTAGAGACCTGAGGACGGGACAGAGATCCCCCCCCACCACCACCTGGCTCAAATTCTAGACTACGCCCCACCTCCACCTGGCCCAAATTCTAGACTACGCCCCACCTCCACCTGGCCCAAATTCTAGACTACGCCCCACCTCCACCTGGCTCAAATTCTAGACTACGCCCCACCTCCACCTGGCCCAAATTCTAGACTACGCCCCACCTCCACCTGGCTCATAATCTAGACTACGCCCCACCTCCACCTGGCTCAAATTCTAGACTACGCCCCACCTCCACCTGGCCCAAATTCTAGACTACGCCCCACCTCTACCTGGCCCAAATTCTAGACTACGCTCCACCTCCACCTGGCCCAAATTCTAGACTACGCCCTACCTGGCCCAAATTCTAGACTACGCCCCACCCCCACCTGGCCCAAATTCTAGACTACGCCCCACCTCCACCTGGCCCAAATTCTAGACTACGCCCCACCTCCACCTGGCCCAAATTCTAGACTACGCACCACCTCTACCTGGCCCAAATTCTAAACTACGCTCCACCTCCACCTGGCCCAAATTCTAGACTACGCCCCACCCCCACCTGGCTCAAATTCTAGACTACGCCCCACCCCCACCTGGCTCAAATTCTAGACTACGCCCCACCCCCACCTGGCTCAAATTCTAGACTACCCCCCACCTCCAAATCATTCACCTGACTGAACTAGACAACACACAATTTGCACTGACTAAATAAATATGCAACACATTTTTCATGAAAAAGCCATTTCTGCATTTGACACCAGGATCAGAAAAAGTACTTTATTTATAAATATGAGACACCCCTTCTGTTTGATTAACTGTCCTGGTCTACTGTCATAATGTAGAAACATTCTCTGTTTGATTAACTGTCCTGGTCTCCTGTCGTAATGTAGAAACATTCTCTGTTTGATTAACTGTCCTGGTCTACTGTCATAATGTAGAAACATTCTCTGTTTGATTAACTGTCCTGGTCTCCTGTCGTAATGTAGAAACATTCTCTGTTTGATTAACTGTCCTGGTCTACTGTCATAATGTAGAAACATTCTCTGTTTGATTAACTGTCCTGGTCTACTGTCGTAATGTAGAAACATTCTCTGTTTGATTAACTGTCCTGGTCTACTGTCGTAATGTAGAAACATTCTCTGTTTGATTAACTGTCCTGGTCTACTGTCGTAATGTAGAAACATTCTCTGTTTGATTAACTGTCCTGGTCTATAGGCGTAATGTAGAAACATTCTGTTTGATTAACTGTCCTGGTCTACTGTCGTAATGTAGAAACATTCTCTGTTTGATTAACTGTCCTGGGCTACTGTCGTAATGTAGAAACATTCTCTGTTTGATTAACTGTCCTGGTCTACTGTCGTAATGTAGAAACATTCTCTGTTTGATTAACTGTCCTGGTCTACTGTCGTAATGTAGAAACATTCTCTGTTTGATTAACTGTCCTGGTCTATAGTCGTAATGTAGAAACATTCTCTGTTTGATTAACTGTCCTGGTCTACTGTCGTAATGTAGAAACATTCTCTGTTTGATTAACTGTCCTGGTCTACTGTCGTAATGTAGAAACATTCTCTGTTTGATTAACTGTCCTGGTCTACAGTCGTAATGTAGAAACATTCTCTGTTTGATTAACTGGCCTGGTCTACTGTCGTAATGTAGAAACATTCTCTGTTTGATTAACTGTCCTGGTCTACTGTCGTAATGTAGAAACATTCTCTGTTTGATTAACTGTCCTGGTCTCCTGTCGTAATGTAGAAACATTCTCTGTTTGATTAACTGTTCTGGTCTCCTGTCGTAATGTAGAAACATTCTCTGTTTGATTAACTGTCCTGGTCTACTGTCGTAATGTAGAAACATTCTCTGTTTGATTAACTGTCCTGGTCTCCTGTCGTAATGTAGAAACATTCTCTGTTTGATTAACTGTCCTGGTCTACTGTCGTAATGTAGAAACATTCTGTTTGATTAACTGTCCTGGTCTACTGTCGTAATGTAGAAACATTCTCTGTTTGATTAACTGTCCTGGTCTACTGTCGTAATGTAGAAACATTCTCTGTTTGATTAACTGTCCTGGTCTCCTGTCGTAATGTAGAAACATTCTCTGTTTGATTAACTGTCCTGGTCTCCTGTCGTAATGTAAAAAACATTCTCTGTTTGATTAACTGTCCTGGTCTACTGTCGTAATGTAGAAACATTCTCTGTTTGATTAACTGTCCTGGTCTATAGTCGTAATGTAGAAACATTCTCTGTTTGATTAACTGTCCTGGTCTACTGTCGTAATGTAGAAACATTCTCTGTTTGATTAACTGTCCTGGTCTACTGTCGTAATGTAGAAACATTCTCTGTTTGATTAACTGTCCTGGTCTACAGGCGTAATGTAGAAACATTCTGTTTGATTAACTGTCCTGGTCTACTGTCGTAATGTAGAAACATTCTCTGTTTGATTAACTGTCCTGGTCTACTGTCGTAATGTAGAAACATTCTCTGTTTGATTAACTGTCCTGGTCTACTGTCGTAATGTAGAAACATTCTCTGTTTGATTAACTGTCCTGGTCTACAGTCGTAATGTAGAAACATTCTCTGTTTGATTAACTGTCCTGGTCTCCTGTCGTAATGTAGAAACATTCTCTGTTTGATTAACTGTCCTGGTCTCCTGTCGTAATGTAGAAACATTCTCTGTTTGATTAACTGTCCTGGTCTACTGTCGTAATGTAGAAACATTCTCTGTTTGATTAACTGTCCTGGTCTCCTGTCGTAATGTAGAAACATTCTCTGTTTGATTAACTGTCCTGGTCTCCTGTCGTAATGTAGAAACATTCTCTGTTTGATTAACTGTCCTGGTCTATAGTCGTAATGTAGAAACATTCTCTGTTTGATTAACTGTCCTGGTCTACTGTCGTAATGTAGAAACATTCTCTGTTTGATTAACTGTCCTGGTCTACTGTCGTAATGTAGAAACATTCTCTGTTTGATTAACTGTCCTGGTCTACTGTCGTAATGTAGAAACATTCTCTGTTTGATTAACTGTCCTGGTCTACTGTCGTAATGTAGAAACATGCTCTGTTTGATTAACTGTCCTGGTCTACTGTCGTAATGTAGAAACATTCTCTGTTTGATTAACTGTCCTGGTCTATAGGCGTAATGTAGAAACATTCTGTTTGATTAACTGTCCTGGTCTACTGTCGTAATGTAGAAACATTCTCTGTTTGATTAACTGTCCTGGTCTATAGTCGTAATGTAGAAACATTCTCTGTTTGATTAACTGTCCTGGTCTACTGTCGTAATGTAGAAACATTCTCTGTTTGATTAACTGTCCTGGTCTACTGTCGTAATGTAGAAACATTCTCTGTTTGATTAACTGTCCTGGTCTACTGTCGTAATGTAGAAACATTCTCTGTTTGATTAACTGTCCTGGTCTACTGTCGTAATGTAGAAACATTCTGTTTGATTAACTGTCCTGGTCTACTGTCGTAATGTAGAAACATTCTCTGTTTGATTAACTGTCCTGGTCTCCTGTCGTAATGTAGAAACATTCTCTGTTTGATTAACTGTTCTGGTCTCCTGTCGTAATGTAGAAACATTCTCTGTTTGATTAACTGTCCTGGTCTACTGTCGTAATGTAGAAACATTCTCTGTTTGATTAACTGTCCTGGTCTCCTGTCGTAATGTAGAAACATTCTCTGTTTGATTAACTGTCCTGGTCTCCTGTCGTAATGTAGAAACATTCTCTGTTTGATTAACTGTCCTGGTCTCCTGTCGTAATGTAGAAACATTCTCTGTTTGATTAACTGTCCTGGTCTACTGTCGTAATGTAGAAACATTCTCTGTTTGATTAACTGTCCTGGTCTACTGTCGTAATGTAGAAACATTCTCTGTTTGATTAACTGTCCTGGTCTACTGTCGTAATGTAGAAACATTCTCTGTTTGATTAACTGTCCTGGTCTACTGTCGTAATGGAGAAACATTCTGTTTGATTAACTGTCCTGGTCTACTGTCGTAATGTAGAAACATTCTCTGTTTGATTAACTGTCCTGGTCTACTGTCGTAATGTAGAAACATTCTCTGTTTGATTAACTGTCCTGGTCTACTGTCGTAATGTAGAAACATTCTCTGTTTGATTAACTGTCCTGGTCTCCTGTCGTAATGTAGAAACATTCTCTGTTTGATTAACTGTCCTGGTCTCCTGTCGTAATGTAGAAACATTCTCTGTTTGATTAACTGTCCTGGTCTACTGTCATAATGTAGAAACATTCTCTGTTTGATTAACTGTCCTGGTCTCCTGTCGTAATGTAGAAACATTCTCTGTTTGATTAACTGTCCTGGTCTCCTGTCGTAATGTAGAAACATTCTCTGTTTGATTAACTGTCCTGGTCTCCTGTCGTAATGTAGAAACATTCTCTGTTTGATTAACTGTCCTGGTCTATAGTCGTAATGTAGAAACATTCTCTGTTTGATTAACTGTCCTGGTCTATAGTCGTAATGTAGAAACATTCTCTGTTTGATTAACTGTCCTGGTCTACTGTCGTAATGTAGAAACATTCTCTGTTTGATTAACTGTCCTGGTCTACAGTCGTAATGTAGAAACATTCTCTGTTTGATTAACTGTCCTGGTCTACTGTCGTAATGTAGAAACATTCTCTGTTTGATTAACTGTCCTGGTCTCCTGTCGTAATGTAGAAACATTCTCTGTTTGATTAACTGTCCTGGTCTCCTGTCGTAATGTAAAAAACATTCTGTTTGATTAACTGTCCTGGTCTACTGTCGAAATGTAGAAACATTCTCTGTTTGATTAACTGTCCTGGTCTCCTGTCGTAATGTAGAAACATTCTCTGTTTGATTAACTGTCCTGGTCTCCTGTCGTAATGTAGAAACATTCTCTGTTTGATTAACTGTCCTGGTCTACTGTCATAATGTAGAAACATTCTCTGTTTGATTAACTGTCCTGGTCTACTGTCGTAATGTAGAAACATTCTCTGTTTGATTAACTGTCCTGGTCTATAGTCGTAATGTAGAAACATTCTCTGTTTGATTAACTGTCCTGGTCTATAGTCGTAATGTAGAAACATTCTCTGTTTGATTAACTGTCCTGGTCTATAGTCGTAATGTAGAAACATTCTCTGTTTGATTAACTGTCCTGGTCTACTGTCGTAATGTAGAAACATTCTCTGTTTGATTAACTGTCCTGGTCTATAGTCGTAATGTAGAAACATTCTCTGTTTGATTAACTGTCCTGGTCTACTGTCGTAATGTAGAAACATTCTCTGTTTGATTAACTGTCCTGGTCTACTGTCGTAATGTAGAAACATTCTCTGTTTGATTAACTGTCCTGGTCTATAGTCGTAATGTAGAAACATTCTCTGTTTGATTAACTGTCCTGGTCTACTGTCGTAATGTAGAAACATTCTCTGTTTGATTAACTGTCCTGGTCTACTGTCGTAATGTAGAAACATTCTCTGTTTGATTAACTGTCCTGGTCTATAGTCGTAATGTAGAAACATTCTCTGTTTGATTAACTGTCCTGGTCTATAGTCGTAATGTAGAAACATTCTCTGTTTGATTAACTGTCCTGGTCTACTGTCGTAATGTAGAAACATTCTCTGTTTGATTAACTGTCCTGGTCTACTGTCGTAATGTAGAAAAATTCTCTGTTTGATTAACTGTCCTGGTCTACTGTCGTAATGTAGAAACATTCTCTGTTTGATTAACTGTCCTGGTCTACTGTCGTAATGTAGAAACATTCTCTGTTTGATTAACTGTCCTGGTCTACTGTCGTAATGTAGAAACATTCTCTGTTTGATTAACTGTCCTGGTCTACTGTCGTAATGTAGAAACATTCTGTTTGATTAACTGTCCTGGTCTACTGTCGTAATGTAGAAACATTCTCTGTTTGATTAACTGTCCTGGTCTCCTGTCGTAATGTAGAAACATTCTCTGTTTGATTAACTGTTCTGGTCTCCTGTCGTAATGTAGAAACATTCTCTGTTTGATTAACTGTCCTGGTCTACTGTCGTAATGTAGAAACATTCTCTGTTTGATTAACTGTCCTGGTCTCCTGTCGTAATGTAGAAACATTCTCTGTTTGATTAACTGTCCTGGTCTCCTGTCGTAATGTAGAAACATTCTCTGTTTGATTAACTGTCCTGGTCTCCTGTCGTAATGTAGAAACATTCTCTGTTTGATTAACTGTCCTGGTCTATAGTCGTAATGTAGAAACATTCTCTGTTTGATTAACTGTCCTGGTCTACTGTCGTAATGTAGAAACATTCTCTGTTTGATTAACTGTCCTGGTCTACAGTCGTAATGTAGAAACATTCTCTGTTTGATTAACTGTCCTGGTCTACTGTCGTAATGTAGAAACATTCTCTGTTTGATTAACTGTCCTGGTCTACTGTCGTAATGTAGAAACATTCTCTGTTTGATTAACTGTCCTGGTCTACTGTCGTAATGTAGAAACATTCTCTGTTTGATTAACTGTCCTGGTCTACTGTCGTAATGTAGAAACATTCTCTGTTTGATTAACTGTCCTGGTCTCCTGTCGTAATGTAGAAACATTCTCTGTTTGATTAACTGTCCTGGTCTCCTGTCGTAATGTAAAAAACATTCTGTTTGATTAACTGTCCTGGTCTACTGTCGTAATGTAAAAAACATTCTGTTTGATTAACTGTCCTGGTCTACTGTCGAAATGTAGAAACATTCTCTGTTTGATTAACTGTCCTGGTCTATAGTCGTAATGTAGAAACATTCTCTGTTTGATTAACTGTCCTGGTCTATAGTCGTAATGTAGAAACATTCTCTGTTTGATTAACTGTCCTGGTCTATAGTCGTAATGTAGAAACATTCTCTGTTTGATTAACTGTCCTGGTCTACTGTCGTAATGTAGAAACATTCTCTGTTTGATTAACTGTCCTGGTCTATAGTCGTAATGTAGAAACATTCTCTGTTTGATTAACTGTCCTGGTCTACTGTCGTAATGTAGAAACATTCTCTGTTTGATTAACTGTCCTGGTCTACTGTCGTAATGTAGAAACATTCTCTGTTTGATTAACTGTCCTGGTCTATAGGCGTAATGTAGAAACATTCTGTTTGATTAACTGTCCTGGTCTACTGTCGTAATGTAGAAACATTCTCTGTTTGATTAACTGTCCTGGTCTATAGTCGTAATGTAGAAACATTCTCTGTTTGATTAACTGTCCTGGTCTACTGTCGTAATGTAGAAACATTCTCTGTTTGATTAACTGTCCTGGTCTATAGTCGTAATGTAGAAACATTCTCTGTTTGATTAACTGTCCTGGTCTCCTGTCGTAATGTAGAAACATTCTCTGTTTGATTAACTGTCCTGGTCTCCTGTCGTAATGTAGAAACATTCTCTGTTTGATTAACTGTCCTGGTCTCCTGTCGTAATGTAGAAACATTCTCTGTTTGATTAACTGTCCTGGTCTCCTGTCGTAATGTAGGAACATTCTCTGTTTGATTAACTGTCCTGGTCTCCTGTCGTAATGTAGAAACATTCTCTGTTTGATTAACTGTCCTGGTCTACTGTCGTAATGTAGAAACATTCTGTTTGATTAACTGTCCTGGTCTACTGTCGTAATGTAGAAACATTCTCTGTTTGATTAACTGTCCTGGTCTCCTGTCGTAATGTAGAAACATTCTCTGTTTGATTAACTGTCCTGGTCTCCTGTCGTAATGTAAAAAACATTCTCTGTTTGATTAACTGTCCTGGTCTACTGTCGTAATGTAGAAACATTCTCTGTTTGATTAACTGTCCTGGTCTACTGTCGTAATGTAGAAACATTCTCTGTTTGATTAACTGTCCTGGTCTACTGTCGTAATGTAGAAACATTCTCTGTTTGATTAACTGTCCTGGTCTACTGTCGTAATGGAGAAACATTCTGTTTGATTAACTGTCCTGGTCTACTGTCGTAATGTAGAAACATTCTCTGTTTGATTAACTGTCCTGGTCTACTGTCGTAATGTAGAAACATTCTCTGTTTGATTAACTGTCCTGGTCTACTGTCGTAATGTAGAAACATTCTCTGTTTGATTAACTGTCCTGGTCTACTGTCGTAATGTAGAAACATTCTCTGTTTGATTAACTGTCCTGGTCTCCTGTCGTAATGTAGAAACATTCTCTGTTTGATTAACTGTCCTGGTCTACTGTCATAATGTAGAAACATTCTCTGTTTGATTAACTGTCCTGGTCTACTGTCGTAATGTAGAAACATTCTCTGTTTGATTAACTGTCCTGGTCTACTGTCGTAATGTAGAAACATTCTCTGTTTGATTAACTGTCCTGGTCTATAGTCGTAATGTAGAAACATTCTCTGTTTGATTAACTGTCCTGGTCTATAGTCGTAATGTAGAAACATTCTCTGTTTGATTAACTGTCCTGGTCTACTGTCGTAATGTAGAAACATTCTCTGTTTGATTAACTGTCCTGGTCTATAGTCGTAATGTAGAAACATTCTCTGTTTGATTAACTGTCCTGGTCTACTGTCGTAATGTAGAAACATTCTCTGTTTGATTAACTGTCCTGGTCTATAGGCGTAATGTAGAAACATTCTCTGTTTGATTAACTGTCCTGGTCTACTGTCGTAATGTAGAAACATTCTCTGTTTGATTAACTGTCCTGGTCTACTGTCGTAATGTAGAAACATTCTCTGTTTGATTAACTGTCCTGGTCTACTGTCGTAATGGAGAAACATTCTGTTTGATTAACTGTCCTGGTCTACTGTCGTAATGTAGAAACATTCTCTGTTTGATTAACTGTCCTGGTCTACTGTCGTAATGTAGAAACATTCTCTGTTTGATTAACTGTCCTGGTCTACTGTCGTAATGTAGAAACATTCTCTGTTTGATTAACTGTCCTGGTCTCCTGTCGTAATGTAGAAACATTCTCTGTTTGATTAACTGTCCTGGTCTCCTGTCGTAATGTAGAAACATTCTCTGTTTGATTAACTGTCCTGGTCTACTGTCATAATGTAGAAACATTCTCTGTTTGATTAACTGTCCTGGTCTACTGTCGTAATGTAGAAACATTCTCTGTTTGATTAACTGTCCTGGTCTACTGTCGTAATGTAGAAACATTCTCTGTTTGATTAACTGTCCTGGTCTATAGTCGTAATGTAGAAACATTCTCTGTTTGATTAACTGTCCTGGTCTACTGTCGTAATGTAGAAACATTCTCTGTTTGATTAACTGTCCTGGTCTATAGTCGTAATGTAGAAACATTCTCTGTTTGATTAACTGTCCTGGTCTACTGTCGTAATGTAGAAACATTCTCTGTTTGATTAACTGTCCTGGTCTATAGGCGTAATGTAGAAACATTCTGTTTGATTAACTGTCCTGGTCTACTGTCGTAATGTAGAAACATTCTCTGTTTGATTAACTGTCCTGGTCTATAGTCGTAATGTAGAAACATTCTCTGTTTGATTAACTGTCCTGGTCTACTGTCGTAATGTAGAAACATTCTCTGTTTGATTAACTGTCCTGGTCTATAGTCGTAATGTAGAAACATTCTCTGTTTGATTAACTGTCCTGGTCTATAGTCGTAATGTAGAAACATTCTCTGTTTGATTAACTGTCCTGGTCTACTGTCGTAATGTAGAAACATTCTCTGTTTGATTAACTGTCCTGGTCTACAGTCGTAATGTAGAAACATTCTCTGTTTGATTAACTGTCCTGGTCTACTGTCGTAATGTAGAAACATTCTCTGTTTGATTAACTGTCCTGGTCTACTGTCGTAATGTAGAAACATTCTCTGTTTGATTAACTGTCCTGGTCTCCTGTCGTAATGTAGAAACATTCTCTGTTTGATTAACTGTTCTGGTCTCCTGTCGTAATGTAGAAACATTCTCTGTTTGATTAACTGTCCTGGTCTACTGTCGTAATGTAGAAACATTCTCTGTTTGATTAACTGTCCTGGTCTACTGTCGTAATGTAGAAACATTCTCTGTTTGATTAACTGTCCTGGTCTACTGTCGTAATGTAGAAACATTCTCTGTTTGATTAACTGTCCTGGTCTCCTGTCGTAATGTAGGAACATTCTCTGTTTGATTAACTGTCCTGGTCTCCTGTCGTAATGTAGAAACATTCTCTGTTTGATTAACTGTCCTGGTCTACTGTCGTAATGTAGAAACATTCTGTTTGATTAACTGTCCTGGTCTCCTGTCGTAATGTAAAAAACATTCTCTGTTTGATTAACTGTCCTGGTCTACTGTCGTAATGTAGAAACATTCTCTGTTTGATTAACTGTCCTGGTCTACTGTCGTAATGTAGAAACATTCTCTGTTTGATTAACTGTCCTGGTCTACTGTCGTAATGGAGAAACATTCTCTGTTTGATTAACTGTCCTGGTCTACTGTCGTAATGTAGAAACATTCTCTGTTTGATTAACTGTCCTGGTCTACTGTCGTAATGTAGAAACATTCTCTGTTTGATTAACTGTCCTGGTCTACTGTCGTAATGTAGAAACATTCTCTGTTTGATTAACTGTCCTGGTCTCCTGTCGTAATGTAGAAACATTCTCTGTTTGATTAACTGTCCTGGTCTCCTGTCGTAATGTAGAAACATTCTCTGTTTGATTAACTGTCCTGGTCTACTGTCATAATGTAGAAACATTCTCTGTTTGATTAACTGTCCTGGTCTACTGTCGTAATGTAGAAACATTCTCTGTTTGATTAACTGTCCTGGTCTACTGTCGTAATGTAGAAACATTCTCTGTTTGATTAACTGTCCTGGTCTACTGTCGTAATGTAGAAACATTCTCTGTTTGATTAACTGTCCTGGTCTACTGTCGTAATGTAGAAACATTCTCTGTTTGATTAACTGTCCTGGTCTATAGTCGTAATGTAAAAACATTCTCTGTTTGATTAACTGTCCTGGTCTATAGTCGTAATGTAAAAACATTCTCTGTTTGATTAACTGTCCTGGTCTACTGTCGTAATGTAGAAACATTCGCTGTTTGATTAACTGTCCTGGTCTATAGTCGTAATGTAGAAACATTCTCTGTTTGATTAACTGTCCTGGTCTACTGTCGTAATGTAGAAACATTCTCTGTTTGATTAACTGTCCTGGTCTCCTGTCGTAATGTAGAAACATTCTCTGTTTGATTAACTGTCCTGGTCTCCTGTCGTAATGTAGAAACATTCTCTGTTTGATTAACTGTCCTGGTCTCCTGTCGTAATGTAGAAACATTCTGTTTGATTAACTGTCCTGGTCTCCTGTCGTAATGTAGAAACATTCTCTGTTTGATTAACTGTCCTGGTCTCCTGTCGTAATGTAGGAACATTCTCTGTTTGATTAACTGTCCTGGTCTCCTGTCGTAATGTAGAAACATTCTCTGTTTGATTAACTGTCCTGGTCTACTGTCGTAATGTAGAAACATTCTCTGTTTGATTAACTGTCCTGGTCTACTGTCGTAATGTAGAAAAATTCTCTGTTTGATTAACTGTCCTGGTCTACTGTCGTAATGTAGAAACATTCTCTGTTTGATTAACTGTCCTGGTCTATAGTCGTAATGTAGAAACATTCTCTGTTTGATTAACTGTCCTGGTCTACTGTCGTAATGTAGAAACATTCTCTGTTTGATTAACTGTCCTGGTCTATAGTCGTAATGTAGAAACATTCTCTGTTTGATTAACTGTCCTGGTCTCCTGTCGTAATGCATTGCTGTTCTGCTTGGATTATCACGGAGACACAAAACTATCTTGAATCCACATAACACACTTACCTGTCCGTCTATGGTCAGCAGCAGCAGCATATTAATTAGCATTCACTTTAGAACCTCTCTGAATCTCTGACATTGCGGTCATAGTCTTATTGGTCAGTGACATAAAAAGACTACAGGTCTACAGACAGACCGTCTGTGGTTCTGTCTGTAACATTCATCTCAGCCACAACAGACGGAGGAGCTGAAACAGCTTCGCCCTTTACACATCACACTGTGCAGTCAGGACTCAGAACAAGCTCACGTCTCCCTCTCTCACCAAGCTCACTTGACAACAAGGCTCACACCACTCACAGAAAGAGACACACGGGGAGACACACGGGGAGACACACGGGGAGACACACGGGGAGACACACGGGGAGACACACGGGGAGACAGAGACACACGGGGAGACAGAGACACACGGGGAGACAGAGACAGGGAGACATGAGAAGGGTTTGGGGGTTAACACTTAAGGAAAATAAGAGTGGGTGAGGGGGGGGGGGCTTCGCACGTACACACAGACCACCACCACACACACACACAGAGAGAGAACCAACGAGGCCGTTCAAGTAAATAATAAAAACCTTCAAGATGGACTGACTTGAAAGGCTTGCAAACTCCGCCGATTCATCTTTAATATCATCCTGGCGCCGCTGGACCAGCCGACAGGCCCGTTGCCTTAGTAACTGGTGCATGTTGCCCTCCAGCTCCGCCACGGTGGGAACCTGAAACATACACGCCCAAACGTCACCTCCGACCTCCACACAGAACACGCCCTGCTCAGGCTGACCGGCCGCCGGGTCACCGGGAGACCTCATTTGGTGCAAGGGCCAGAGAGAGAGAGAGAGGCTTGACTGACAGGTGACACGTCCAATTGTGATGAGAGGTGTGAATATATAGACGGGAATATCAGTCAAAATTTAAAATGTTGTAGTTCTTTTTCAAATCGACGTGTTTAATCTGTTCATTCTACATCTATAAAAATGTTTCCATGTCCAACACATTTCAGCTTTCCTTCACTAAACAAGTCAAGAGCTTTTAGTTTGAACTGCGCAGTCAAGCGAGTTTTGAAATCACAATGCCCTCAGCCTCCCCCCCCCCACACCAAAGAGACTCCATTGACCATCATGCATCATTCCACTAAGGAAGAGCTGAAGGAGGAAGTGAGTGTTAGGAGAGAGAAGCTGATGGTCAGTTTAGCGAGCAGGTTCATCGAGACTCTCTGTAGTCACACCTAGAAAACACCGGCTGTAGAACGAACACCAGTCGGATGTTAAGATGAAATAAAACGTTGCAGTTTATGATCAATATTGTAGAGGTTAATAGGTGTAATACAGACACTCACTACTAAGGAGTATCAGAGCCATTCAGTTAAAGATGACCAAGTGGAAGTATACTGCAACAAATAAATTGCTCTAAACTAAAAAAAAATAAGGCATCTCTTATTTAAAGCAGAAATGAACTTAACTATTTATTTTTTACATCAAAAGTACATATCAAATTTATTATGTTACTATTTAAAAAATAAATAAATAAGTCTATTAACCCACAGCGAGAGAAAGAGAGAAAAAAACATAAAACGAAGAAGAGAGGCAGAGAATTTCTCCCTTACCTTTTCACCGAAACACTCAAGCAAGTCTCGAACATACCCTCGCATCTCTTGCAAGAATTTATACTGTTCTGCGTCGTCATTGGATGAACCCTCGAGCCGGCGAATGGCGTTCTGAGCTGCCTCGAGTTCTTCCTGGATCTGATCGTAGCGCTTAGCATTAGCATCATGGCCCACACGCATCTGGCTCAGCCTAGAGAAAAAAGACACACAAGACAGACCGGGTGAGTGGATCTGAGCCTACACACACACACGAGACAGACCGGGTGAGTGGATCTGAGCCTACAGACACACACGAGACAGACCAGGTGAGTTGACTGGATCTGAGCCTACAGACACACACGAGACAGACCAGGTGAGTTGATCTGAGCCTACAGACACACACGAGACAGACCAGGTGAGTGGATCTGAGCCTACAGACACACACGAGACAGACCGGGTGAGTGGATCTGAGCCTACAGACACACACGAGACAGACCGGGTGAGTTGACTGGATCTGAGCCTACAGACACACGAGACAGACCGGGTGAGTGGATCTGAGCCTACAGACACACACACACACGAGACAGACCAGGTGAGTGGATCTGAGCCTACACACACACACACACACACGAGACAGACCAGGTGAGTGGATCTGAGCCTACACACACACACACGAGACAGACCGGGTGAGTGGATCTGAGCCTACACACACACGAGACAGACCGGGTGAGTGGATCTGAGCCTACAGACACACACGAGACAGACCAGGTGAGTGGATCTGAGCCTACACACACACACGAGACAGACCGGGTGAGTGGATCTGAGCCTACAGACACACGAGACAGACCAGGTGAGTGGATCTGAGCCTACAGACACACGAGACAGACCAGGTGAGTGGATCTGAGCCTACACACACACACACACACGAGACAGACCAGGTGAGTGGATCTGAGCCTACACACACACACACACGAGACAGACCAGGTGAGTGGATCTGAGCCTACAGACACACACGAGACAGACCAGGTGAGTGGATCTGAGCCTACACACACACACACGAGACAGACCAGGTGAGTGGATCTGAGCCTACACACACACACACGAGACAGACCAGGTGAGTGGATCTGAGCCTACACACACACACGAGACAGACCGGGTGAGTGGATCTGAGCCTACAGACACACACGAGACAGACCAGGTGAGTGGATCTGAGCCTACACACACACACGAGACAGACCGGGTGAGTGGATCTGAGCCTACAGACACACGAGACAGACCAGGTGAGTGGATCTGAGCCTACAGACACACGAGACAGACCAGGTGAGTGGATCTGAGCCTACACACACACACACACGAGACAGACCAGGTGAGTGGATCTGAGCCTACACACACACACACACGAGACAGACCAGGTGAGTGGATCTGAGCCTACACACACACACACGAGACAGACCAGGTGAGTGGATCTGAGCCTACACACACACACGAGACAGACCGGGTGAGTGGATCTGAGCCTACAGACACACACGAGACAGACCGGGTGAGTGGATCTGAGCCTACAGACACACACGAGACAGACCAGGTGAGTGGATCTGAGCCTACACACACACACACGAGACAGACCAGGTGAGTGGATCTGAGCCTACACACACACACACACGAGACAGACCAGGTGAGTGGATCTGAGCCTACACACACACACGAGACAGACCAGGTGAGTGGATCTGAGCCTACACACACACACACGAGACAGACCAGGTGAGTGGATCTGAGCCTACACACACACACGAGACAGACCAGGTGAGTGGATCTGAGCCTACACACACACACGAGACAGACCAGGTGAGTGGATCTGAGCCTACACACACACACACGAGACAGACCAGGTGAGTGGATCTGAGCCTACACACACACACACACGAGACAGACCAGGTGAGTGGATCTGAGCCTACACACACACACACGAGACAGACCAGGTGAGTGGATCTGAGCCTACACACACACACGAGACAGACCAGGTGAGTTGAGTGGATCTGAGCCTACAGACAGACAGGAGAGAGAGGGTGAGTGCTGTAAAGTTAACCCACGAAGCTTGGTTTACAGTAGGTCTAAAAACTGATGTGGTATTTTAAAATGGTCAACAGAGCTGTGATCGGACTAACTATAAACCAGCTTTTAGCAGGACTGGAGCTAGGTCTGAGACAGAATACAGGACTAACCGATGGGTCATGTAGAACGGTAGATCATAAAGGAGTGGAGGTAAACCAGGTGAGAGTGGGGGGGGGGGGAACAGGTGAGAACTACACCTGGAAAACCATTTGTTTCCAGCAGCCCAGACAACACCGCTTCTAGCTGGCTAGGATTCCAGTAACAGCGTAGCGGAATGGGAAGGTAACGACCACACCAGGGTAGACCAGTGATTCCTCAACTGGTCGACCCGCGGGACCCAAATTGAACCAGGTTGTCTCAGTTGTGAATCCAATATTCACGTCTCAATTGTAAAAAAATAATAATAATAAATAAAAAACTACGGAGAAATGACTAACGTTATATTCTTAGTAAATGTACCAATTATATGAAAGAGGGAACAGTCCCACCTTTCCATTGTCAATAATACAATTTTGCTCATATTCTTGACGAACACTAAGCTTTCGATGAATGCTAATCCACCAAATACGCTAAATAGCGCTGCTAATAACTGTGATTGAAGAAAAATAGTTCAGAGGTCATTATTAATTTTTTTTAGATGACAATTTTCATTTCTACCTGGTTTAAGTCGTTTAACTTCAGACTGGATTTTTTTTTTTTAAATAATAATATTTTTTATTTTACTTAAACTCAGACACTCGAGACCCATTCAAAACCTAATTTGGGTCGTGACCCACCCGTAGAGAACCGCTGGGGTAGAGTACTGGATCTGGCAGGTACCTGTCTGAGCATACGGTGCTTTCGGAAAGTATTCAGACCCCTTAACCTTTTCCACATTTTGTTACGTTACAGACTTATTCTAAAATGGATTAAATATATTTTTTTCTCCATCAATCTAAAACACAAAACCCCATAATAAAAAAAGCAAAAACAGGTTTCAAATATATAACACCTTATTTACATTAGTATTCAGACCCTTTGCTAGGAGACTAAATTGAGCTCAGGTGCATCCTGTTTCCATTGATCATCCTTGAGATGTTTCTACAACATGATTGGAGTCCACCTGTGGTAAATTAAATTGATTGGATATGATTTGGAAAGGCACACACCTGTCTATATATGGTCCCACAGTTGACAGTGCATGCCAAAGCAAAAACCAAGTCATGAGGTCAAAGGAATTGTCCGTAGAGCTCCGAGACAGGATTGTGTCGAGACACAGATCTGGGGAAGGGTACCAAAAAATGTCTGCAGCATTGAAGGTCCCCGAGAACACAGTGGCCTCCATCATTCTTAAATGGAAGAACCACCAAGACTCTTCCTAGAGCTGGCCGCCCGGCCAAACTAAGCAATCGGGGGAGAAGGGCCTTGGTCAGGGAAGTGACCAAGAACCCGATGGTCACACAGACAGAGCTCCAGTGTTCCTCTGTGGAGATGGGAGAACCTTCCAGAAGGACAACCATCTCTGCAGCATTCCACCAATTAGGCCTTTATAGTAGAGTGGCCAGACGGAAGTCACTCCTCAGTAAAAGGCACATGACAGCCCGCTTGGAGTTTGCCAAAAGGCACCTAAAGACTCTCAGACCATGAGAAACAAGATTCTCTGGTCTGATGAAACCAAGATTGAACTATTTGGCCTGAATGCCAAGTGTCACATCTGGAGGAAACCTAGCACCATCCCTATGGTGAAGCATGGTGGTGGCAGCATCATGCTGTGGGGATGTCTTTCAGTGGCAGGGAGACTAGTCAGGATCGAGGGAACAAGTCTCTGAATGTCCTCGAGTGGCCCAGCCAGAGCCCAGACTTGAACCCAATTGAACATCTCTGGAGAGACCTGAAAATAGCTGTGCAGCAACGCTCCCCATCCAACCTGACAGAGCTTGAGAGGATCTGCAGAGAAGAATGGGAGAAACTCCCCAAATACAGGTGTGCCAAGTTTGTAGCGTCATACCCAAGAAGACTCAAGGCTGTAATCGCTGCTAAAGGTGCTTCAACAAAGTACTGAGTAAAGGGTCTGAATACTTACGTAAATGCTTTCCCCCCCCCCCCCGTTTTTTATTTATAGAACACAGTTTTTACTTTGTCATTATGGGGTATTGTGATGTCATTATGGGGTATTGTGATGTCATTATGGGGTATTGTGATGTCATTATGGGGTATTGTGATGTCATTATGGGGTATTGTGTGTAGATTGATGAGGGGAAAAAACTACTGAATCTATTTTAGAATAAGGCTGTAACGTAACAAAATGTGAGAAGTCAAGGGGTCTGAAAACTTCAAATGCACCATATCTTCCCCAGGTCAGCAGTGACAGGTGAGAGGTCACCATTAGGGTTAGTAGTGTACTGGATGGGTCAGGTACCTGTCTCTGAGGCGTGTCTTCCCCAGGTCAGTAGTGACAGGTCACCATTAGGGTTAGTAGTGTACTGGATGGGTCAGGTACCTGTCTCTGAGGCGTGTCTTCCCCAGGTCAGTAGTGACAGGTGAGAGGTCACCATTAGGGTTAGTAGTGTACTGGATGGGTCAGGTACCTGTCTCTGAGGCGTGTCTTCCCCAGGTCAGTAGTGACAGGTGAGAGGTCACCATTAGGGTTAGTAGTGTACTGGATGGGTCAGGTACCTGTCTCTGAGGCGTGTCTTCCCCAGGTCAGTAGTGACAGGTGAGAGGTCACCATTAGGGTTAGTAGTGTACTGGATGGGTCAGGTACCTGTCTCTGAGGCGTGTCTTCCCCAGGTCAGCAGTGACAGGTGAGAGGTCACCATTAGGGTTAGTAGTGTACTGGATCGGTCAGGTACCTGTCTCTGAGGCGTGTCTTCCCCAGGTCAGTAGTGACAGGTGAGAGGTCACCATTAGGGTTAGTAGTGTACTGGATCGGTCAGGTACCTGTCTCTGAGGCGTGTCTTGACCAGGTCAGTAGTGACGGGTGAGAGGTCACCACCAGGGGCACTGTAGACCAGTGTGCAACCCTCAGGCTTGCTGCTGTAGGAGTAGGGCAGGCCGTAGGTAGAGCTGTAGGGCTGCTGAGGGTTGTAGCTGCTGCTCTGGTAGTACACGTTGTCCTCTGGCTGGCAGGACTGGACCTACACAACAACATATGTACGGTGCGTGTTACCCGGGGGATGCTGGTGTGTGTGTGTGTTACCCGGGGGATGCTGGTGTGTGTGTGTTACCCGGGGGATGCTGGT
This sequence comes from Salvelinus namaycush, assembly GCF_016432855.1. Taxonomy (NCBI): domain Eukaryota; kingdom Metazoa; phylum Chordata; class Actinopteri; order Salmoniformes; family Salmonidae; genus Salvelinus; species Salvelinus namaycush. Next base: position 80,292 of record NW_024061451.1, read on the forward strand.
GTGTGTGTGTTACCCGGGGGATGCTGGTGTGTGTGTGTTACCCGGGGGATGCTGGTGTGTGTGTGTTACCCGGGGGATGCTGGTGTGTGTGTGTTACCCGGGGGATGCTGGTGTGTGTGTGTTACCCGGGGGATGCTGGTGTGTGTGTGTTACCCGGGGGATGCTGGTGTGTGTGTGTTACCCGGGGGATGCTGGTGTGTGTGTGTTACCCGGGGGATGCTGGTGTGTGTGTGTTACCTGGGGGATGCTGGTGTGCGTGTTACCCGGGGGATGCTGGTGTGTGTGTGTTACCTGGGGGATGCTGGTGTGTGTGTGTTACCTGGGGGATGCTGGTGTGGGGGATGCTGGTGTGTGTGTTACCTGGGGGATGCTGATCCCTTTGCGTATCTGCTCCTGTTCCCAGCGTGATACCTCCTCATCCTGACCTCCTGTATCCAACGCCTCGTCATCACTACCCTCTATACCTAGTGGAGGAGAAAGGGAGAGAGCGAGCGAGAGACAGGGTGGGGAGAGAGAGCGAGCGAGAGACAGGGTGGGGAGAGAGAGCGAGCGAGAGACAGGGTGGGGAGAGAGAGCGAGCGAGAGACAGGGTGGAGAGAGAGAGAGAGACAGGGTGGAGAGAGAGAGAGAGACAGGGTGGAGAGAGAGAGAGAGACAGGGTGGAGAGAGAGAGAGAGAGACAGGGTGGAGAGAGAGAGAGAGAGACAGGGTGGAGAGAGAGAGAGAGAGACAGGGTGGGGGGAGAGAGAGAGACAGGGTGGGGAGAGAGAGAGAGACAGGGTGGGGAGAGAGAGAGAGACAGGGTGGGGAGAGAGAGAGAGACAGGGTGGGGAGAGAGAGAGAGACAGGGTGGGGAGAGAGAGAGAGACAGGGGGGGGAGAGAGAGAGAGAGAGGGGGGGAGAGAGAGAGAGAGACAGGGTGGAGAGAGAGAGAGAGAGACAGGGTGGAGAGAGAGAGAGAGAGACAGGGTGGAGAGAGAGAGAGAGAGACAGGGTGGAGAGAGAGAGAGAGAGACAGGGTGGAGAGAGAGAGAGAGAGACAGGGTGGAGAGAGAGAGAGAGAGACAGGGTGGAGAGAGAGAGAGAGAGACAGGGTGGAGAGAGAGAGAGAGAGACAGGGTGGAGAGAGAGAGAGAGAGACAGGGTGGAGAGAGAGAGAGAGAGACAGGGTGGAGAGAGAGAGAGAGAGAGACAGGGTGGAGAGAGAGAGAGAGAGAGACAGGGTGGAGAGAGAGAGAGAGAGACAGGGTGGAGAGAGAGAGAGAGAGACAGGGTGGAGAGAGAGAGAGAGAGACAGGGTGGAGAGAGAGAGAGAGAGACAGGGTGGAGAGAGAGAGAGAGACAGGAGAGAGAGAGAGAGAGACAGGGTGGAGAGAGAGAGAGAGACAGGGTGGAGAGAGAGAGAGAGAGACAGGGGGGAGAGAGAGAGAGAGACAGGGTGGAGAGAGAGAGAGAGACAGGGGGGGGGGAGAGAGAGAGAGAGAGGGTGGGGGGGAGAGAGAGAGAGACAGGGTGGGGGGGAGAGAGAGAGAGACAGGGTGGGGGGGAGAGAGAGAGAGACAGGGTGGGGGGGAGAGAGAGAGAGACAGGGTGGGGGGGAGAGAGAGAGAGACAGGTTACGTAGGGGGGAGAGAGAGAGAGACAGGTTGGGGGGAGAGAGAGAGAGAGACAGGGTGGGGGGAGAGAGAGAGAGACAGGGTGGGGGGAGAGAGAGAGAGAGACAGGGTGGGGGGAGAGAGAGAGAGACAGGGTGGGGGGAGAGAGAGAGAGACAGGGTGGGGGGAGAGAGAGAGAGACAGGGTGGGGGGAGAGAGAGAGAGACAGGGTGGGGGGAGAGAGAGAGAGACAGGGTGGGGGGAGAGAGAGAGAGAGACAGGGTGGGGGGAGAGAGAGAGAGACAGGGTGGGGAGAGAGAGAGAGACAGGGTGGGGAGAGAGAGAGAGACAGGGTGGGGAGAGAGAGAGAGACAGGGTGGGGAGAGAGAGAGAGACAGGGTGGGGAGAGAGAGAGAGACAGGGTGGGGAGAGAGAGAGAGACAGGGTGGGGAGAGAGAGAGAGACAGGGTGGGGAGAGAGAGAGAGACAGGGTGGGGAGAGAGAGAGAGACAGGGTGGGGAGAGAGAGAGAGACAGGGTGGAGAGAGAGAGAGAGACAGGGTGGAGAGAGAGAGACAGGGTGGAGAGAGAGAGAGAGACAGGGTGGAGAGAGAGAGAGAGACAGGGTGGAGAGAGAGAGAGAGACAGGGTGGAGAGAGAGAGAGAGACAGGGTGGAGAGAGAGACAGGGTGGAGAGAGAGAGAGAGAGAGAGAGAGAGACAGGGTGGGGGGGAGAGAGAGAGAGACAGGGTGGGGGGGAGAGAGAGAGAGACAGGGTGGGGGGGAGAGAGAGAGAGACAGGGTGGGGGGGAGAGAGAGAGAGACAGGGTGGGGGGAGAGAGAGAGAGACAGGGTGGGGGGAGAGAGAGAGAGACAGGGTGGGGGGAGAGAGAGAGAGACAGGGTGGGGGGAGAGAGAGAGAGACAGGGTGGGGGGAGAGAGAGAGAGACAGGGTGGGGGGAGAGAGAGAGAGAGAGGGTGGGGGGAGAGAGAGAGAGACAGGGTGGGGGGAGAGAGAGAGAGACAGGGTGGGGGGAGAGAGAGAGAGAGACAGGGTGGGGGGAGAGAGAGAGAGACAGGGTGGGGAGAGAGAGAGAGACAGGGTGGGGAGAGAGAGAGAGACAGGGTGGGGAGAGAGAGAGAGACAGGGTGGGGAGAGAGAGAGAGACAGGGTGGGGAGAGAGAGAGAGACAGGGTGGGGAGAGAGAGAGAGACAGGGTGGGGAGAGAGAGAGAGACAGGGTGGGGAGAGAGAGAGAGACAGGGTGGGGAGAGAGAGAGAGACAGGGTGGGGAGAGAGAGAGAGACAGGGTGGAGAGAGAGAGAGAGACAGGGTGGAGAGAGAGAGACAGGGTGGAGAGAGAGAGAGAGACAGGGTGGAGAGAGAGAGAGAGACAGGGTGGAGAGAGAGAGAGAGACAGGGTGGAGAGAGAGAGAGAGACAGGGTGGAGAGAGAGACAGGGTGGAGAGAGAGAGAGAGAGAGAGAGAGAGACAGGGTGGGGGGAGAGAGAGAGACAGGTTACGTGGGGGGGAGAGAGAGAGACAGGGTGGGGGGAGAGAGAGAGACAGGGTGGGGGGAGAGAGAGAGACAGGGTGGGGGGAGAGAGAGAGACAGGGTGGGGAGAGAGAGAGAGACAGGGTGGGGAGAGAGAGAGAGACAGGGTGGGAGAGAGAGAGAGACAGGGTGGGGAGAGAGAGAGAGACAGGGTGGGGAGAGAGAGAGAGACAGGGTGGGGAGAGAGAGAGAGACAGGGTGGGGAGAGAGAGAGAGACAGGGTGGGGAGAGAGAGAGAGACAGGGTGGGGAGAGAGAGAGAGACAGGGTGGGGAGAGAGAGAGAGACAGGGTGGGGAGAGAGAGAGAGACAGGGTGGGGAGAGAGAGAGAGACAGGGTGGGGAGAGAGAGAGAGACAGGGTGGGGAGAGAGAGAGAGACAGGGTGGGGAGAGAGAGAGAGACAGGGTGGGGAGAGAGAGAGAGAGACAGGGTGGGGAGAGAGAGAGAGAGGGGGTGGGGAGAGAGAGAGAGACAGGGTGGGGAGAGAGAGAGAGACAGGGTGGGGAGAGAGAGAGAGACAGGGTGGGGAGAGAGAGAGAGACAGGGTGGGGAGAGAGAGAGAGACAGGGTGGGAGAGAGAGAGAGACAGGGTGGAGAGAGAGAGAGAGACAGGGTGGAGAGAGAGAGAGAGACAGGGTGGAGAGAGAGAGAGAGAGACAGGGTGGAGAGAGAGAGAGAGAGACAGGGTGGAGAGAGAGAGAGAGAGACAGGGTGGAGAGAGAGAGAGAGAGACAGGGTGGAGAGAGAGAGAGAGAGACAGGGTGGAGAGAGAGAGAGAGAGACAGGGTGGAGAGAGAGAGAGAGAGACAGGGTGGAGAGAGAGAGAGAGAGACAGGGTGGAGAGAGAGAGAGAGACAGGGTGGAGAGAGAGAGAGAGACAGGGTGGAGAGAGAGAGAGAGACAGGGTGGAGAGAGAGAGAGAGACAGGGTGGAGAGAGAGAGAGAGACAGGGTGGAGAGAGAGAGAGAGACAGGGTGGAGAGAGAGAGAGAGACAGGGTGGAGAGAGAGAGAGAGACAGGGTGGAGAGAGAGAGAGAGACAGGGGGGGGAGAGAGAGAGAGACAGGGGGGGGGGAGAGAGAGAGAGACAGGTTGGGGGGAGAGAGAGAGAGACAGGGTGGGGGGAGAGAGAGAGAGACAGGTTACGCAGGGGGGAGAGAGAGAGAGACAGGGTGGGGGGAGAGAGAGAGAGACAGGGTGGGGGGAGAGAGAGAGAGACAGGGTGGGGGAGAGAGAGAGAGAGAGGGGGGGGGGAGAGAGAGAGAGAGAGGGGGGGGGGAGAGAGAGAGAGACAGGGTGGGGAGAGAGAGAGAGACAGGGTGGGGAGAGAGAGAGAGACAGGGTGGGGAGAGAGAGAGAGACAGGGTGGGGAGAGAGAGAGAGACAGGGTGGGGAGAGAGAGAGAGACAGGGTGGGGAGAGAGAGAGAGACAGGGTGGGGAGAGAGAGAGAGACAGGGTGGGGAGAGAGAGAGAGACAGGGTGGGGAGAGAGAGAGAGACAGGGTGGGGAGAGAGAGAGAGACAGGGTGGGGAGAGAGAGAGAGACAGGGTGGGGAGAGAGAGAGAGACAGGGTGGGGAGAGAGAGAGAGACAGGGTGGAGAGAGAGAGAGAGACAGGGTGGAGAGAGAGAGAGAGACAGGGTGGAGAGAGAGAGAGAGACAGGGTGGAGAGAGAGAGAGAGACAGGGTGGAGAGAGAGAGAGAGACAGGGTGGAGAGAGAGAGAGAGACAGGGTGGAGAGAGAGAGAGAGACAGGGTGGAGAGAGAGAGAGAGACAGGGTGGAGAGAGAGAGAGAGACAGGGTGGAGAGAGAGAGAGAGACAGGGTGGAGAGAGAGAGAGAGACAGGGTGGAGAGAGAGAGAGAGACAGGGTGGAGAGAGAGAGAGAGACAGGGTGGAGAGAGAGAGAGAGAGACAGGGTGGAGAGAGAGAGAGAGACAGGGTGGAGAGAGAGAGAGAGACAGGGTGGAGAGAGAGAGAGACAGGGTGGAGAGAGAGAGAGACAGGGTGGGGAGAGAGAGAGACAGGGTGGGGAGAGAGAGAGACAGGGTGGGGAGAGAGAGAGACAGGGTGGGGAGAGAGAGAGACAGGGTGGGGAGAGAGAGAGACAGGGTGGGGGGAGAGAGAGACAGGGTGGGGAGAGAGAGAGACAGGGTGGGGAGAGAGAGAGACAGGGTGGGGAGAGAGAGAGACAGGGTGGGGAGAGAGAGAGACAGGGTGGGGAGAGAGAGAGACAGGGTGGGGAGAGAGAGAGACAGGGTGGGGAATGGTTACAGAGCCTTCAGAAAGCATTCCTACCCCTAGACTTATTCCACATGTTGTGATACAGATTTAAAAAATCTAAATTGATCAAATAAAATACACAATCTCTCCCATCTACACACAATACCCCATAAAGACAAAGCTAAAACATGTTTTTAGAAATGTTTGAAAATATATTGAAAATGACATCTCATTTACATTAGTATTCACACCGAGTCAATACATGTTAGAACCACCTTTGGCAGCCATTACAGCTGCGAGTCTCTTTCTGGGTCAGTCTCTAAGAGCTGCGAGTCTCTTTCTGGGTCAGTCTCTAAGAGCTGCGAGTCTCTTTCTGGGTCAGTCTCTAAGAGCTGCGAGTCTCTTTCTGGGTCAGTCTCTAAGAGCTGCGAGTCTCTTTCTGGGTCAGTCTCTAAGAGCTGCGAGTCTCGTTCTGGGTCAGGCTCAGAGCTGCGAGAGTCGTTCTGGGTCAGGCTCAGAGCTGCGAGAGTCGTTCTGGATCAGTCTGAGAGCTGCGAGAGTCGTTCTGGGTCAGTCTAAGAGCTGCGAGAGTCGTTCTGGGTCAGTCTAAGAGCTGCGAGAGTCGTTCTGGGTCAGTCTAAGAGCTGCGAGAGTCGTTCTGGGTCAGTCTAAGAGCTGCGAGAGTCGTTCTGGGTCAGTCTAAGAGCTGCGAGAGTCGTTCTGGGTCAGTCTAAGAGCTGCGAGTCGTTCTGGGTCAGGCTCAGAGCTGCGAGTCGTTCTGGGTCAGTCTAAGAGCTGCGAGAGTCGTTCTGGGTCAGTCTAAGAGCTGCGAGAGTCGTTCTGGGTCAGTCTAAGAGCTGCGAGAGTCGTTCTGGGTCAGTCTAAGAGCTGCGAGTCGTTCTGGGTCAGGCTCAGAGCTGCGAGTCGTTCTGGGTCAGGCTCAGAGCTGCGAGTCGTTCTGGGTCAGTCTAAGAGCTGCGAGAGTCGTTCTGGGTCAGTCTAAGAGCTGCGAGAGTCGTTCTGGGTCAGTCTAAGAGCTGCGAGAGTCGTTCTGGGTCAGGCTCAGAGCTGCGAGTCGTTCTGGGTCAGTCTAAGAGCTGCGAGAGTCGTTCTGGGTCAGTCTAAGAGCTGCGAGTCGTTCTGGGTCAGGCTCAGAGCTGTAGTAGAGCTGTAGTAGTAGTAGTATATTGGTAGTAGTAGTAGTAGTATATTGGTAGTAGTAGTATATCGGTAGTAGTAGTAGTAGTATATCGGTAGTAGTAGTAGTATATCGGTAGTATATCGGCAGTAGTAGTATATCGGCAGTATATCGGTAGTAGTAGTATAAGTAGTATATCGGTAGTAGTAGTATAAGTAGTATATCGGTAGTAGTAGTAGTAGTATAAGTAGTATATCGGTAGTAGTAGTATATTGGTAGTAGTAGTATAAGTAGTATATTGGTAGTAGTAGTAGTATATTGGAAGTAGTAGTATATTGGTAGTGTAGTAGTAGTAGTATAAGTAGTATATTTGTAGTAGTAGTATATTGGTAGTATTAGTATAAGTAGTAGATTGGTAGTAGTATATTGGTAGTGTAGTAGTAGTGTAGTAGTCCCTGTGGAACGCTTTTGACCCCTTGTAGAGTCCACACCCTGACGAATTGAGGCTGTTCTGAAGACAAAGGGGAAGGTGCAACTCGATATTGGTTAGGGTTAGGTGCCATAATGTTTGGTCTAGTCAGTGTAAATGTAACTAACCTATCTCCTCTGTAGTATATTGGTAGTAGTAGTATAAGTAGTATATTGGTAGTAGTAGTATAAGTAGTATATTGGTAGTAGTAGTATAAGTAGTATATTGGTAGTAGTAGTATAAGTAGTATATTGGTAGTAGTAGTATAAGGAGTATATCGGTGGTAGTAGTAGTATAAGGAGTATATCGGTGGTAGTAGTAGTATAAGGAGTATATCGGTGGTAGTAGTATAAGGAGTATATCGGTGGTAGTAGTAGTAGTAGTATATCGGTAGTAGTAGTAGTAGTAGAAGATCGGTAGTAGTAGTAGTAGTAGATCGGTAGTAGTAGTATATCGGTAGTAGTAGTATATCGGTAGTAGTATATTGGTAGTGTAGTAGTAGTAGTAGTGTAGTAGTCCCTGTGGAACGCTTTTGACCCCTTGTAGAGTCCACACCCTGACGAATTGAGGCTGTTCTGAAGACAAAGGGGAGGGTGCAACTCGATATTGGATAGGGTTAGGTGCCATAATGTTTGGTCTAGTCAGTGTAAATGTAACAAACCTATCTCCTCTGTAGTATATTGGTAGTAGTAATGTTTGGTCTAGTCAGTGTAAATGTAACTAACCTATCTCCTCTGTAGTATATTGGTAGTAGTAGTATAAGTAGTATATTGGTAGTAGTAGTATATTGGTAGTAGTAATGTTTGGTCTAGTCAGTGTAAATGTAACTAACCTATCTCCTCTGTAGTATATTGGTAGTAGTAGTATATTGGTAGTAGTAATGTTTGGTCTAGTCAGTGTAAATGTAACTAACCTATCTCCTCTGTAGTATATTGGTAGTAGTAGTATATTGGTAGTAGTAATGTTGGGTCTAGTCAGTGTAAATGTAACTAACCTATCTCTTCTGCTATCCTGGTCCTCTGGCTCTTGTTCTTGACTCCACTGAAGCTGATCCTCTTCTCATCTTCGTCTTCATCGTCGCTCCCGTCTCCCTCCTCTTCCTCCTCTCGGACAAGACGCTTCTTGGGCGTGTCCGTCTCCACCAGGGGGGCGTCGCCGCCTAGCTCCCTCGCCATCTGACGACGCTTCCTTGCCGCGTGGATGAAGGCCGCGTCCGGGATCTCACCTGGACAGGTCAGAGGTCAGGAGTCAGTAAGATTAAAAGGTGAAGAGTTCTAGCATGGTCTCAGATCTGTTTGTGCCATCAGGTCACCTGCTTGTCACTTATTGTTGGGCCAAACATGTTAAGACATGTCAAGGAGTTGACATAATGGCAGTTGGGGTTTACCAGGGTGGGACATTAAACACCCACCAAAATGCGGGTATGTAGACTAGCCTACCCACACTGTATCTGTGAGCTGTTGGCTAGAGAGTGGCCGTGACAAGACCAAAGTTGGCATATTTGCTATTTAACGCAACAGTTTGTGACAATTTTTTTTTTTTTTTTTAATCGGTAGAATTGAAAATTCGATGGAAACACAATGAACTTCAGATTGTTATTGAGAACATGAAAACTTAAGCGAAACAAAATGTAAATTGTGTGTGTACTATGTCGTTTTTCCTCGCCAGCTGTGTCTAGCCCAGCTTCCTTGGTTTGGCACATCTGAATTCCCTCTCTATAAACCATATTGAATGCTTGTTGGCTAACAAAGTACAATGTCAAAACTACTGTAACGTGCAACACGGTAGGGCCGACTGCATTTAGTCGATTGGACGATTGATAAAAAATTTAAAAAAGAATTGGGGCACACGAGACACCGGTCTGATTTGCCCCTGTCTCAGTCGACTAATCTATAGCGGATTCCGTGCGATGGAACATTCCATCACTCTAAGACAGCCATCGGCAACGTAAGAACCACGTGCCACAATTGGCCCAGCGTCGTCTGGGTTAGGGGAGGGTTTGGCCCGGGCAGGGATGTCCTTGTCCTATCGCGCAGTAGCGACTCCTGAAGGCGGGCCGGGCGCAGTGCACGCTGACACGGTAGCCAGGTGTACAACACATTGGTGCGGCTGGCTTCCGGGTTAAGTGGGCATTGTGTCAAGAAGCAGTGCGGCTTGGTTGGGTTTTTGGAGGACGCACGGCTCTCTCGAGACCGTACGGGAGATGCAGCGATGAGACAAGACTGTAACTACCAATTCGTGGGGAGGGGGATTATATATATATTTTTTAATAAACACTTGCCACATGGCGTATGGAACAACGGTGATCATTTCTGTTAATTCGAACCAAAACCGACCTCAAAAAGCTCAAATCGCTCAGCACTACAAGGTGACCTAACATCGACATGTTAAACGTCATTGGTTGATTTGAGCCTTTCACTTCATCTTTAAAAGTCAGCGATGAGATAAGAAATGATTACAGTCGGACAGTTGAAAGTAAGCGGTCCCTCAAGGAAAAATGACCATAACTCAACGTGTCGGTCTCTACTAAGGCTGAGTGACCATAACTCAACGTGTCGGTCTCTACTAAGGCTGAGTGACCATAACTCAACGTGTCGGTCTCTACTAAGGCTGAGTGACCATAACTCAACGTGTCGGTCTCTACTAAGGCGGAGTGACCATAACTCAACGTGTCGGTCTCTACTAAGGCTGAGTGACCATAACTCAACGTGTCGGTCTCTACTAAGGCTGAGTGACCATAACTCAACGTGTCGGTCTCTACTAAGGCTGAGTGACCATAACTCAACGTGTCGGTCTCTACTAAGGCTGAGTGACCATAACTCAACGTGTCGGTCTCTACTAAGGCTGAGTGACCATAACTCAACGTGTCGGTCTCTACTAAGGCTGAGTGACCATAACTCAACGTGTCGGTCTCTACTAAGGCTGAGTGACCATAACTCAACGTGTCGGTCTCTAAGGCTGAGTGACCATAACTCAACGTGTCGGTCTCTACTAAGGCTGAGTGACCATAACTCAACGTGTCGGTCTCTACTAAGGCTGAGTGACCATAACTCAACGTGTCGGTCTCTACTAAGGCCGAGTGACCATAATTCAACGTGTCGGTCTCTACTAAGGCCGAGTGACCATAACTCAACGTGTCGGTCTCTACTAAGGCCGAGTGACCATAACTCAACGTGTCGGTCTCTACTAAGGCCGAGTGACCATAACTCAACGTGTCGGTCTCTACTAAGGCCGAGTGACCATAACTCAACGTGTCGGTCTCTACTAAGGCCGAGTGACCATAACTCAACGTGTCGGTCTCTACTAAGGCCGAGTGACCATAACTCAACGTGTCGGTCTCTACTAAGGCCGAGTGACCATAACTCAACGTGTCGGTCTCTACTAAGGCTGAGTGACCATAACTCAACGTGTCGGTCTCTACTAAGGCTGAGTGACCATAACTCAACGTGTCGGTCTCTACTAAGGCTGAGTGACCATAACTCAACGTGTCGGTCTCTACTAAGGCTGAGTGACCATAACTCAACGTGTCGGTCTCTACTAAGGCTGAGTGACCATAACTCAACGTGTCGGTCTCTACTAAGGCTGAGTGACCATAACTCAACGTGTCGGTCTCTACTAAGGCTGAGTGACCATAACTCAACGTGTCGGTCTCTACTAAGGCTGAGTGACCATAATTCAACGTGTCGGTCTCTACTAAGGCCGAGTGACCATAACTCAACGTGTCGGTCTCTACTAAGGCCGAGTGACCATAACTCAACGTGTCGGTCTCTACTAAGGCCGAGTGACCATAACTCAACGTGTCGGTCTCTACTAAGGCCGAGTGACCATAACTCAACGTGTCGGTCTCTACTAAGGCCGAGTGACCATAACTCAACGTGTCGGTCTCTACTAAGGCTGAGTGACCATAACTCAATGTGTCGGTCTCTACTAAGGCTGAGTGACCATAACTCAACGTGTCGGTCTCTACTAAGGCTGAGTGACCATAACTCAACGTGTCGGTCTCTACTAAGGCTGAGTGACCATAACTCAACGTGTCGGTCTCTACTAAGGCTGAGTGACCATAACTCAACGTGTCAATCTCTACTAAGGCTGAGTGACCATAACTCAACGTGTCGGTCTCTACTAAGGCTGAGTGACCATAACTCAACGTGTCGGTCTCTACTAAGGCTGAGTGACCATAACTCAACGTGTCGGTCTCTACTAAGGCTGAGTGACCATAACTCAACGTGTCGGTCTCTACTAAGGCTGAGTGACCATAACTCAACGTGTCGGTCTCTACTAAGGCTGAGTGACCATAACTCAACGTGTCAATCTCTACTAAGGCTGAGTGACCATAACTCAACGTGTCGGTCTCTACTAAGGCTGAGTGACCATAACTCAACGTGTCAATCTCTACTAAGGCCGAGTGACCATAACTCAACGTGTCGGTCTCTACTAAGGCCGAGTGGCCATAACTCAACGTGTCGGTCTCTACTAAGGCCGAGTGGCCATAACTCAACGTGTCGGTCTCTACTAAGGCTGAGTGACCATAACTCAACGTGTCGGTCTCTACTAAGGCTGAGTGACCATAACTCAACGTGTCGGTCTCTACTAAGGCTGAGTGACCATAACTCAACGTGTCGGTCTCTACTAAGGCTGAGTGACCATAACTCAACGTGTCGGTCTCTACTAAGGCCGAGTGACCATAACTCAACGTGTCGGTCTCTACTAAGGCTGAGTGACCATAACTCAACGTGTCGGTCTCTACTAAGGCTGAGTGACCATAACTCAACGTGTCGGTCTCTACTAAGGCTGAGTGACCATAACTCAACGTGTCGGTCTCTACTAAGGCCGAGTGACCATAACTCAACGTGTCGGTCTCTACTAAGGCCGAGTGACCATAACTCAACGTGTCGGTCTCTACTAAGGCTGAGTGACCATAACTCAACGTGTCGGTCTCTACTAAGGCTGAGTGACCATAACTCAACGTGTCGGTCTCTACTAAGGCTGAGTGACCATAACTCAACGTGTCGGTCTCTACTAAGGCTGAGTGACCATAACTCAACGTGTCGGTCTCTACTAAGGCCGAGTGACCATAACTCAACGTGTCGGTCTCTACTAAGGCCGAGTGACCATAACTCAACGTGTCGGTCTCTACTAAGGCCGAGTGACCATAACTCAACGTGTCGGTCTCTACTAAGGCCGAGTGACCATAACTCAACGTGTCGGTCTCTACTAAGGCTGAGAAACACTTCTCCACATGAACGCGTTAGTGCACCACTATCGACAGGTAGCTTGGTGGTTAGAGCGTTGGGCCAGTAACCGAAAGGTTTCTGGATCGAATCCCCGAGCTGCCCCTGAACAAGGCAGTTAACCCACTGTTCCCGGGCGCCGTGGATGTCGATTAAGGCAGCGCCCCCCCCCCCCCCCCCCCCCCCCCGCCCCCCACCTCTCTGATTCAGAGGGGTAAACGCGATAGACACATTTCAGTTGAAGCCATTCAGTTGTACAACTGACTAGGTATCCCCCTTTCCCCTTATACAGGGAACAGGATTTCATTTGGGATTCTCCACCATCACCTGGTAGTAGGGTCCTGGTGTTTGGACGAAGGCTCGTCTTGCCTCAGACTATTACAACTGTTGACGTACTGCAGTCACCTGTTGACCAGAGGCCAAAGCGAATAGAGTGTCATTCAGGAAACCACCATTTACACCATTACCTGGACGTAGGTTGCTGAGCGTGGACAAGGTGCTGGTGTTTGAGAAGGCTCCTGCTGCAGTTGTAGTGGGAGTCTTGGAGGTGAGGCTCTGGCTGTGTGTCTTAGGCTCCTGTTCGTCAGTACTGTCCACTTCCATCTCTTCCTCTCCCTGCTCACTGCCTGCCCGGCTGGCAGGCTCCTCCTTAATGGAGGCCAGGGGCTGGGACCACACGTCTGGAGAGGGAGGGGGGGTACACAAAGCATGTTAATACAAACACACACAAGTTAATACACACTGCATGTTAACACACAGATTTGCTTATAATTCCGTGACATTATTTTATAGTATGAAGAATACAATTGAACAAAGCTGAATAAACAAGAAAGGATATTTTCTCCAAATGATTTGAGGGAGGACAAACGGCTATTCTGTGTTGAGTGGTTAACAAAGAAACAAGTCTTCCTATATGCTTCATTTAGAGTTATTAATGTAACTTTAGTTGTTCTACGTTGGGCTATATGTTTTGATTTTTAATACATTCTTAGGCTTCATGATGCAACTAATGATGATTTGAAAAAAGTTGCTTGAAAGGCATGAGCTCTGCTTTGTTTTTTTGCGCAGGCTGTACACACTTCATCAGTCTCTCATTCACAATAAAAAAAAAAATTTACCCCCTTTTGCATGGTATCCAATTGTTAGTAGTTACTATCTTGTCTTATCGCTACAACTCCCGTACGGGCTCGGGTGAGACGAAGGTCGAAAGCCATGCGTCCTCCGAAACACAACCCAACCAAGCCTCCCGCACCAATGTGTCGGAGGACACACCGTGCACCTGGCGACCTTGGTTAGCGTGCACTGCGCCCGGCCCGCCACAGGAGTCGCTGGTGCGCGATGAGACAAAGATATCCCTACCGGCCAAACCCTTCCTAACCCGGACGACGCTAGGCCAATTGTGCATCGCCCCACGGACCTCCCAGTCGCGGCCGGCTGCGACAAAGCCTAGGCGCGAACCCAGAGTCTCTGGTGGCACAGCTAGCGCTGCAGTGCCCTAGACCACTGCGCCAACCGGGAGGCCTCTCATTCACAATTTGACAAGCACTTGATAATGCCTCGAATTTCACGGCGGCATTCCCTTTGTGGCCGTAATGCACCCTAAAAGAAAATCCATTCCTTTTTGCGGCCCGGAGTACTGCGTTGTCCGAAGCGTCGCTCACTCACACGGCTCTCCGTCACATGATCAGGTCTTTCTCACAGGCTACAAGTGAAAACGGACACATCAGGGGACGCAACTACGCACGTCCTTATCCAAATCAGAGTTGCATATTGAAGGTATTGGAAGAACTGTCCGCTTTTTTACTTTTCGTCATCCAACAAGATGAGTAGGCCTAACGAACAGCAAACTCACTAGCCTATCATCCAACAAGATGAGTAGGCCTAACGAACAGCAAACTCACTAGCCTATCATCCAACAAGATGATCAGGCCTAACGAACAGCAAACTCACTAGCCTATCATCCAACAAGATGATCAGGCCTAACGAACAGCAAACTCACTAGCCTATCATCCAACAAGATGAGTAGGCCTAACGAACAGCAAACTCACTAGCCTCTCATCCAACAAGATGAGTAGGCCTAACGAACAGCAAACTCACTAGCCTATCATCCAACAAGATGATCAGGCCTAACGAACAGCAAACTCACTAGCCTATCATCCAACAAGATGAGTAGGCCTAACGAACAGCAAACTCACTAGCCTATCATCCAACAAGATGAGTAGGCCTAACGAACAGCAAACTCACTAGCCTATCATCCAACAAGATGAGTAGGCCTAACGAACAGCAAACTCACTAGCCTATCATCCAACAAGATGATCAGGCCTAACGAACAGCAAACTCACTAGCCTCTCGTCCAACAAGATGATCAGGCCTAACGAACAACAAACTCACTAGCCTCTCATCCAACAAGATGAGTAGGCCTAACGAACAGCAAACTCACTAGCCTATCATCCAACAAGATGAGTAGGCCTAACGAACAGCAAACTCACTAGCCTATCATCCAACAAGATGAGTAGGCCTAACGAACAGCAAACTCACTAGCCTATCATCCAACAAGATGAGTAGGCCTAACGAACAGCAAACTCACTAGCCTATCATCCAACAAGATGAGTAGGCCTAACGAACAGCAAACTCACTAGCCTCTCATCCAACAAGATGAGTAGGCCTAACGAACAGCAAACTCACTAGCCTATCATCCAACAAGATGAGTAGGCCTAACGAACAGCAAACTCACTAGCCTATCATCCAACAAGATGAGTAGGCCTAACGAACAGCAAACTCACTAGCCTCTCGTCCAACAAGATGATCAGGCCTAACGAACAACAAACTCACTAGCCTCTCGTCCAACAAGATGATCAGGCCTAACGAACAACAAACTCACTAGCCTCTCGTCCAACAAGATGATAAGGCCTAACGAACAACAAACTCACTAGCCTATCATCCAACAAGATGATCAGGCCTAACGAACAACAAACTCACTAGCCTCTCGTCCAACAAGATGATCAGGCCTAACGAACAGCAAACTCACTAGCCTATCATCCAACAAGATGAGTAGGCCTAACGAACAGCAAACTCACTAGCCTATCATCCAACAAGATGAGTAGGCCTAACGAACAGCAAACTCACTAGCCTCTCATCCAACAAGATGATCAGGCCTAACGAACAGCAAACTCACTAGCCTCTCATCCAACAAGATGAGTAGGCCTAACGAACAGCAAACTCACTAGCCTCTCATCCAACAAGATGATCAGGCCTAACAAACAGCAAACTCACTAGCCTCTCATCCAACAAGATGATCAGGCCTAACGAACAGCAAACTCACTAGCCTATCATCCAACAAGATGAGTAGGCCTAACGAACAGCAAACTCACTAGCCTATCATCCAACAAGATGAGTAGGCCTAACGAACAGCAAACTCACTAGCCTATCATCCAACAAGATGAGTAGGCCTAACGAACAGCAAACTCACTAGCCTATCATCCAACAAGATGATCAGGCCTAACGAACAGCAAACTCACTAGCCTCTCATCCAACAAGATGAGTAGGCCTAACGAACAGCAAACTCACTAGCCTATCATCCAACAAGATGATCAGGCCTAACGAACAGCAAACTCACTAGCCTCTCATCCAACAAGATGATCAGGCCTAACGAACAGCAAACTCACTAGCCTCTCATCCAACAAGATGAGTAGGCCTAACGAACAGCAAACTCACTAGCCTCTCGTCCAACAAGATGAGTAGGCCTAACGAACAGCAAACTCACTAGCCTATCATCCAACAAGATGATCAGGCCTAACGAACAGCAAACTCACTAGCCTATCATCCAACAAGCTGATCAGGCCTAACGAACAGCAAACTCACTAGCCTCTCATCCAACAAGATGAGTAGGCCTAACGAACAGCAAACTCACTAGCCTATCATCCAACAAGATGATCAGGCCTAACGAACAGCAAACTCACTAGCCTCTCGTCCAACAAGATGAGTAGGCCTAACGAACAGCAAACTCACTAGCCTCTCGTCCAACAAGATGATCAGGCCTAACGAACAGCAAACTCACTAGCCTCTCATCCAACAAGATGAGTAGGCCTAACGAACAGCAAACTCACTAGCCTCTCGTCCAACAAGATGATCAGGCCTAACGAACAACAAACTCACTAGCCTCTCGTCCAACAAGATGATCAGGCCTAACGAACAACAAACTCACTAGCCTCTCGTCCAACAAGATGATCAGGCCTAACGAACAACAAACTCACTAGCCTCTCATCCAACAAGATGATCAGGCCTAACGAACAGCAAACTCACTAGCCTATCATCCAACAAGATGAGTAGGCCTAACGAACAGCAAACTCACTAGCCTATCATCCAACAAGATGATCAGGCCTAACGAACAACAAACTCACTAGCCTATCATCCAACAAGATGATCAGGCCTAACGAACAGCAAACTCACTAGCCTATCATCCAACAAGATGAGTAGGCCTAACGAACATCAAACTCACTAGCCTCTCGTCCAACAAGATGATCAGGCCTAACGAACAGCAAACTCACTAGCCTCTCATCCAACAAGATGATCAGGCCTAACGAACAACAAACTCACTAGCCTATCATCCAACAAGATGAGTAGGCCTAACGAACAGCAAACTCACTAGCCTATCATCCAACAAGATGATCAGGCCTAACGAACAGCAAACTCACTAGCCTCTCATCCAACAAGATGATCAGGCCTAACGAACAGCAAACTCACTAGCCTCTCATCCAACAAGATGAGTAGGCCTAACGAACAGCAAACTCACTAGCCTATCATCCAACAAGATGATCAGGCCTAACGAACAGCAAACTCACTAGCCTCTCATCCAACAAGATGATCAGGCCTAACGAACAGCAAACTCACTAGCCTCTCATCCAACAAGATGATCAGGCCTAACGAACAGCAAACTCACTAGCCTATGTCAATAGTACAAATAGTTCCTATCCCCCCATAGTACAAAAGTCGACCTATTCTGTACGATAAATAAATATTCCAAACATAGTCTGGGACAGTTGTGGAATGCGATAGATCCCAAATTAATACAACCACTATAAAACATTTTTATGCAATGTGACTGACAACAGATCAGAACGTTTAGCTTAAAATGTTGATAAACTATCAGGCTATTTATTCACATTATAAGCGCAGCGATGCGTACATGATAGTAGGATATAAGCGCGACTGTTTGATTAGCATTAAAACACCATTACCAAAAGTGACCGCAAATGTGATTATGCATGTAATGCTTTTATTATAAATGGGAATTTTTATGGGGAATTATCTTCCCCAAACTTAAAACGCACACATTGCTTATATATGCCAGTTAGGCTCTACACCCCTTGTAAAGCGGATTAATGTGCTTCATTTTAAGAAATGATTTGGCCACTTGAGGTGTGATACTAACCTTATTAAAACATATATGACTAGGCTACATGAGGTGTGGTACTAACCTTATTAAAACATATAGGACTAGGCTACATGAGGTGTGGTACTAACCTTATTAAAACATATATGACTAGGCTACATGAGGTGTGGTACTAACCTTATTAAAACATATAGGACTAGGCTACATGAGGTGTGGTACTAACCTTATTAAAACATATAGGACTAGGCTACATGAGGTGTGATACTAACCTTATTAAAACATATAGGACTAGGCTACATGAGGTGTGGTACTAACCTTATTAAAACATATAGGACTAGGCTACATGAGGTGTGGTACTAACCTTATTAAAACATATAGGACTAGGCTACATGAGGTGTGGTACTAACCTTATTAAAACATATAGGCCTATGGACTATGGGCTAGGCTACATGAGGTGTGGTACTAACCTTATCAAAACATATAGGCCTATGGACTATGGGCTAGGCTACATGAGGTGTGGTACTAACCTTATTAAAACATATAGGCCTATGGGCTACATGAGGTGTGATACTAACCTTATTAAAACATATAGGACTATGGGCTAGGCTACATGAGGTGTGGTACTAACCTTATTAAAACATATAGGACTATGGGCTAGACTACATGAGGTGTGATACTAACCTTATTAAAACATATAGGACTATGGGTGAGGCTACATGAGGTGTGATACTAACCTTATTAAAACATATAGGACTATGGGCTAGGCTACATGAGGTGTGATACTAACCTTATTAAAACATATAGGACTATGGGCTAGGCTACATGAGGTGTGCGACTATGATTCGAACTAGTCGCTAAAAAAAGGCATCGTTTCTTATGCTGGGCATCATTCACAAGTGAAACGCTAATATTGTTACACATCGGACTATCCTCGATTTCGTCATGTACTAAATAATGTCATTTGTTTTGAATTAGAATGGACCATTATCATGCACCTGTATCGAAACAGGGGCAACGGGAAAAATACATGTCATCTATGCCCTTAAATAGGGGACGCTTTTACCCGTGGTTTATTTTCATGACAGCCAGGTAGCCTATACTCCTGTTGTAAATACAAGCAATGTGCTTAATATTAGGAAAGTGGAGAAATAAATATAGTAGGCCAAGCCTATAGAACGCTGATGGGATCCTCCTCTTTTTAATAGAGGCCATCACTCTGTTTTCTCACACAATTTCATAGCCTTTAGAAATGTAGCGCAACATGAGCTCTCATGAAGTGTTTGACTAGATTTTCAAATTCATTTGTATTGATGTCAAGAGTGATTTGAGGAACAATAAGAACGCTGAGTACCAGGCAGTTAGCAATTTTGGTTAGGCTACTCATTTTATTTATTTTACTAGGCAAGTCCGTTAAGAACAAATTCTTATTTACAATGACGGCCTACCCCGGCCAAACCTGGACTACGCCTGGCCAATTGTGCGCCATGGTATGGGACTCCCAGTCACGGCCGGCTGCGATTCAGGCCTGGATTCGAACCAGGGACTGTAGTGGCGCCTCTTACACTGAGATGCAGTGCCTTAGAACGCTGCGCCACTCGGGAGCCAAATGACCGGCAGCAGCATCAGATCTTGGAGAAGCCTAATCACCGTGACTAAACGGTCATGTGGAATTTGACTGTCTTCGTGATTCGTGACGGTCGTTGTGGCGGTAATAGGTACACACAAACATCACAACTGCTGTTAGCAGACTCGTATTATACTGTTCAATTCATACAGTTGCCCCCATCTCTCCCTTTCCTAATACGCGTGTAAATACCAGACCATGAATTGTGCCTTCCTGTATTATATTTAGGCTAAAATGTTTTTTTCTACTGCCATTTACTTTATGTTTGTATTCTTATCTTTTCTTGTTGTTGAATTGTCCAGAAGGAACCTGGGGAGGCAGGTAGCCTAGTGGTTAGAGTGGAGGGGTGGCAGGTAGCCTAGTGGTTAGAGTGGAGGGGTGGCAGGTAGCCTAGTGGTTAGAGTGGAGGGGCGGCAGGTAGACTAGTGGTTAGAGTGGAGGGGCGGCAGGTAGCCTAGTGGTTAGAGTGGAGGGGTGGCAGGTAGCCTAGTGGTTAGAGTGGAGGGGCGGCAGGTAGACTAGTGGTTAGAGTGGAGGGGTGGCAGGTAGCCTAGTGGTTAGAGTGGAGGGGCGGCAGGTAGACTAGTGGTTAGAGTGGAGGGGCGGCAGGTAGCCTAGTGGTTAGAGTGGAGGGGTGGCAGGTAGCCTAGTGGTTAGAGTGGAGGGGCGGCAGGTAGACTAGTGGTTAGAGCAGGTAGCCTAGTGGTTAGAGTGGAGGGGTGGCAGGTAGCCTAGTGGTTAGAGCAGGTAGACTAGTGGTTAGAGCAGGTAGACTAGTGGTTAGAGCAGGTAGCCTAGTGGTTAGAGCAGGTAGCCTAGTGGTTAGAGTGGAGGGGTGGCAGGTAGCCTAGTGGTTAGAGCAGGTAGACTAGTGGTTAGAGCAGGTAGCCTAGTGGTTAGAGCAGGTAGACTAGTGGTTAGAGTGGAGGGGTGGCAGGTAGCCTAGTGGTTAGAGCAGGTAGACTAGTGGTTAGAGCAGGTAGCCTAGTGGTTAGAGTGGAGGGGAGGCAGGTAGACTAGTGGTTAGAGCAGGTAGCCTAGTGGTTAGAGTGGAGGGGAGGCAGGTAGACTAGTGGTTAGAGCAGGTAGCCTAGTGGTTAGAGTGGAGGGGTGGCAGGTAGCCTAGTGGTTAGAGCAGGTAGACTAGTGGTTAGAGCAGGTAGACTAGTGGTTAGAGCAGGTAGCCTAGTGGTTAGAGCAGGTAGCCTAGTGGTTAGAGTGGAGGGGTGGCAGGTAGCCTAGTGGTTAGAGCAGGTAGACTAGTGGTTAGAGCAGGTAGCCTAGTGGTTAGAGCAGGTAGACTAGTGGTTAGAGTGGAGGGGTGGCAGGTAGCCTAGTGGTTAGAGCAGGTAGACTAGTGGTTAGAGCAGGTAGCCTAGTGGTTAGAGCAGGTAGACTAGTGGTTAGAGTGGAGGGGTGGCAGGTAGCCTAGTGGTTAGAGCAGGTAGACTAGTGGTTAGAGCAGGTAGCCTAGTGGTTAGAGCAGGTAGACTAGTGGTTAGAGTGGAGGGGTGGCAGGTAGCCTAGTGGTTAGAGTGGAGGGGTGGCAGGTAGCCTAGTGGTTAGAGTGGAGGGGCAGCAGGTAGCCTAGTGGTTAGAGTGGAGGGGTGGCAGGTAGCCTAGTGGTTAGAGCAGGTAGACTAGTGGTTAGAGTGGAGGGGTGGCAGGTAGCCTAGTGGTTAGAGCAGGTAGCCTAGTGGTTAGAGTGGAGGGGTGGCAGGTAGCCTAGTGGTTAGAGCAGGTAGACTAGTGGTTAGAGTGGAGGGGTGGCAGGTAGCCTAGTGGTTAGAGCAGGTAGCCTAGTGGTTAGAGTGGAGGGGTGGCAGGTAGCCTAGTGGTTAGAGCAGGTAGACTAGTGGTTAGAGTGGAGGGGTGGCAGGTAGCCTAGTGGTTAGAGCAGGTAGACTAGTGGTTAGAGTGGAGGGGCAGCAGGTAGCCTAGTGGTTAGAGTGGAGGGGTGGCAGGTAGCCTAGTGGTTAGAGCAGGTAGCCTAGTGGTTAGAGTGGAGGGGTGGCAGGTAGCCTAGTGGTTAGAGCAGGTAGACTAGTGGTTAGAGTGGAGGGGAGGCAGGTAGACTAGTGGTTAGAGTGGAGGGGCAGCAGGTAGCCTAGTGGTTAGAGTGGAGGGGTGGCAGGTAGCCTAGTGGTTAGAGCAGGTAGACTAGTGGTTAGAGTGGAGGGGAGGCAGGTAGACTAGTGGTTAGAGTGGAGGGGCAGCAGGTAGCCTAGTGGTTAGAGTGGAGGGGAGGCAGATAGCCTAGTGGTTAGAGTGGAGGGGTGGCAGGTAGACTAGTGGTTAGAGTGGAGGGGCAGCAGGTAGCCTAGTGGTTAGAGTGGAGGGGTGGCAGGTAGCCTAGTGGTTAGAGCAGGTAGCCTAGTGGTTAGAGTGGAGGGGTGGCAGGTAGCCTAGTGGTTAGAGTGGAGGGGCAGCAGGTAGCCTAGTGGTTAGAGTGGAGGGGTGGCAGGTAGCCTAGTGGTTAGAGCAGGTAGCCTAGTGGTTAGAGTGGAGGGGCGGCAGGTAGCCTAGTGGTTAGAGTGGAGGGGTGGCAGGTAGCCTAGTGGTTAGAGTGGAGGGGCAGCAGGTAGCCTAGTGGTTAGAGTGGAGGGACGGCAGGTAGCCTAGTGGTTAGAGCAGGTAGACTAGTGGTTAGAGTGGAGGGGTGGCAGGTAGCCTAGTGGTTAGAGTGGAGGGGCAGCAGGTAGCCTAGTGGTTAGAGTGGAGGGGTGGCAGGTAGCCTAGTGGTTAGAGCAGGTAGACTAGTGGTTAGAGTGGAGGGGAGGCAGGTAGACTAGTGGTTAGAGTGGAGGGGCAGCAGGTAGCCTAGTGGTTAGAGTGGAGGGGTGGCAGGTAGCCTAGTGGTTAGAGCAGGTAGCCTAGTGGTTAGAGTGGAGGGGCGGCAGGTAGCCTAGTGGTTAGAGTGGAGGGGAGGCAGGTAGCCTAGTGGTTAGAGTGGAGGGGAGGCAGGTAGCCTAGTGGTTAGAGCAGGTAGACTAGTGGTTAGAGTGGAGGGGTGGCAGGTAGCCTAGTGGTTAGAGTGGAGGGGAGGCAGGTAGCCTAGTGGTTAGAGTGGAGGGGTGGCAGGTAGCCTAGTGGTTAGAGCAGGTAGCCTAGTGGTTAGAGTGGAGGGGCGGCAGGTAGACTAGTGGTTAGAGTGGAGGGGAGGCAGGTAGCCTAGTGGTTAGAGTGGAGGGGCGGCAGGTAGCCTAGTGGTTAGAGTGGAGGGGTGGCAGGTAGCCTAGTGGTTAGAGCAGGTAGACTAGTGGTTAGAGTGGAGGGGAGGCAGGTAGACTAGTGGTTAGAGTGGAGGGGCGGCAGGTAGCCTAGTGGTTAGAGCGGAGGGGCAGCAGGTAGCCTAGTGGTTAGAGTGGAGGGGTGGCAGGTAGCCTAGTGGTTAGAGTGGAGGGACGGCAGGTAGCCTAGTGGTTAGAGTGGAGGGGCGGCAGGTAGCCTAGTGGTTAGAGCAGGTAGACTAGTGGTTAGAGCAGGTAGCCTAGTGGTTAGAGTGGAGGGGTGGCAGGTAGCCTAGTGGTTAGAGTGGAGGGGCGGCAGGTAGCCTAGTGGTTAGAGTGGAGGGGCGGCAGGTAGCCTAGTGGTTAGAGTGGAGGGGTGGCAGGTAGCCTAGTGGTTAGAGCGGAGGGGCGGCAGGTAGCCTAGTGGTTAGAGTGGAGGGGTGGCAGGTAGCCTAGTGGTTAGAGCAGGTAGACTAGTGGTTAGAGCAGGTAGACTAGTGGTTAGAGCAGGTAGCCTAGTGGTTAGAGTGGAGGGGCAGCAGGTAGCCTAGTGGTTAGAGTGGAGGGGAGGCAGGTAGCCTAGTGGTTAGAGTGGAGGGGCGGCAGGTAGCCTAGTGGTTAGAGTGGAGGGGTGGCAGGTAGCCTAGTGGTTAGAGTGGAGGGGAGGCAGGTAGCCTAGTGGTTAGAGTGGAGGGGTGGCAGGTAGCCTAGTGGTTAGAGTGGAGGGGAGGCAGGTAGCCTAGTGGTTAGAGTGGAGGGGTGGCAGGTAGCCTAGTGGTTAGAGTGGAGGGGTGGCAGGTAGCCTAGTGGTTAGAATGGAGGGGCGACAGGTAGACTAGTGGTTAGAGCAGGTAGACTAGTGGTTAGAGTGGAGGGGCAGCAGGTAGCCTAGTGGTTAGAGTGGAGGGGAGGCAGGTAGCCTAGTGGTTAGAGTGGAGGGGTGGCAGGTAGACTAGTGGTTAGAGCAGGTAGACTAGTGGTTAGAGCAGGTAGACTAGTGGTTAGAATGGAGGGGCGACAGGTAGACTAGTGGTTAGAGCAGGTAGACTAGTGGTTAGAGCAGGTAGACTAGTGGTTAGAGCAGGTAGACTAGTGGTTAGAGCAGGTAGACTAGTGGTTAGAGCAGGTAGACTAGTGGTTAGAGTGGAGGGGCAGCAGGTAGACTAGTGGTTAGAGCAGGTAGACTAGTGGTTAGAGCAGGTAGACTAGTGGTTAGAGCAGGTAGACTAGTGGTTAGAGTGGAGGGGCAGCAGGTAGACTAGTGGTTAGAGCAGGTAGACTAGTGGTTAGAGTGGAGGGGCGGCAGGTAGACTAGTGGTTAGAGCAGGTAGACTAGTGGTTAGAGCAGGTAGACTAGTGGTTAGAGTGGAGGGGAGGCAGGTAGACTAGTGGTTAGAGTGGAGGGGAGGCAGGTAGACTAGTGGTTAGAGGTGAGGGGCGGCAGGTAGACTAGTGGTTAGAGTGGAGGGGCAGCAGGTAGCCTAGTGGTTAGAGCGGAGGGGCGGCAGGTAGCCTAGTGGTTAGAGCGGAGGGGCGGCAGGTAGCCTAGTGGTTAGAGTGGAGGGGCAGCAGGTAGCCTAGTGGTTAGAGTGGAGGGGCAGCAGGTAGCCTAGTGGTTAGAGTGGAGGGGCGGCAGGTAGCCTAGTGGTTAGAGTGGAGGGGCGGCAGGTAGCCTAGTGGTTAGAGTGGAGGGGCGGCAGGTAGACTAGTGGTTAGAGAAGGGCGGCAGGTAGACTAGTGGTTAGAGTGGAGGGGCGGCAGGTAGCCTAGTGGTTAGAGTGGAGGGGTGGCAGGTAGACTAGTGGTTAGAGAGGAGGGGCGGCAGGTAGACTAGTGGTTAGAGTGGAGGGGCGGCAGGTAGCCTAGTGGTTAGAGTGGAGGGGCGGCAGGTAGCCTAGTGGTTAGAGCGGAGGGGCGGCAGGTAGCCTAGTGGTTAGAGCGGAGGGGCGGCAGGTAGCCTAGTGGTTAGAGCGGAGGGGCGGCAGGTAGCCTAGTGGTTAGAGCGGAGGGGCGGCAGGTAGCCTAGTGGTTAGAGCGGAGGGGCGGCAGGTAGCCTAGTGGTTAGAGGGGAGGGGCGGCAGGTAGCCTAGTGGTTAGAGTGGAGGGGCGGCAGGTAGCCTAGTGGTTAGAGTGGAGGGGCGGCAGGTAGCCTAGTGGTTAGAGTGGAGGGGTGGCAGGTAGACTAGTGGTTAGAGTGGAAGGGAGGCAGGTAGCCTAGTGGTTAGAGTGGAGGGGAGGCAGGTAGCCTAGTGGTTAGAGTGGAGGGGCGGCAGGTAGCCTAGTGGTTAGAGTGGAGGGGCGGCAGGTAGCCTAGTGGTTAGAGTGGAGGGGTGGCAGGTAGCCTAGTGGTTAGAGTGGAGGGGCGGCAGGTAGCCTAGTGGTTAGAGTGGAGGGGCGGCAGGTAGCCTAGTGGTTAGAGTGGAGGGGCGGCAGGTAGCCTAGTGGTTAGAGTGGAGGGGCGGCAGGTAGCCTAGTGGTTAGAGTGGAGGGGCGGCAGGTAGCCTAGTGGTTAGAGTGGAGGGGCGGCAGGTAGCCTAGTGGTTAGAGTGGAGGGGAGGCAGGTAGCCTAGTGGTTAGAGTGGAGGGGAGGCAGGTAGCCTAGTGGTTAGAGTGGAGGGGAGGCAGGTAGCCTAGTGGTTAGAGTGGAGGGGAGGCAGGTAGCCTAGTGGTTAGAGTGGAGGGGCGGCAGGTAGCCTAGTGGTTAGAGTGGAGGGGCGGCAGGTAGTCTAGTGGTTAGAGTGGAGGGGCGGCAGGTAGCCTAGTGGTTAGAGTGTTGGGCCAGTAACCGAAAGGTTGCTGGATCGATAAGAATTTGTTCTTTAACTGACTTGACTAGTTAATAAATATATTTTTACCATGTGTATCACCTATATACAACTAATAAAACGCTGGTATTTTCAGAAGTTAAAGAAAATAATTTGAGCAACAACAAAATTGTTTTGAGTGGATTTCCTGACAGATGCATGCTAGATTTAAACAGACTGGTGTGTACAGGTGAATGTTATATCCCTAACACACACACACACACACACACACACACACACACACACAAATAAACACACACACGATGAGCAACCACATACACACACAAAAGTACAGGTGTGATGTCTTACCGGTGTTGGGCTCTTGTTTAACATAGCACACCTTCTCCAGATCTTCCTTGTATTCTTTCTTCAGCTGCTTGACGATCTTCTTACTGTGGTTAGATTTCTTTACTCGGAACACCTCCGCCTCGTCTACACGAGAGAGAGAGATTAGATAACGTCCGCGTAAACGATGAAGCAAACAATCATTCTGAGAAGAGTGGATGCAACCAATGGCTGTTAACTAGTTTTAACTTCGCTAACTATGTTGTAGCTGACTGACATTAGTTAACTTGGCCAACCCGCACAATGTAGAAACTTTGACAATGTTTCGACAATGTCAAATTGTCAACACTTCAATACGTCAGCTCGGAAGCCCAGTATTGAATCAAGAGGCCACTTATTAACGTTAGGTAGTTAAATATCCGCTGAAATAGTTAGCAAACGGGTTAGTTAGCTAGCTAAAGTTAGCCAAAGTTAACTAGCTAGCTAGATTAGTTAGCTCACGTTACCGGTAATCAGTTCGAGCTAACTAACTAGCCAACGTTAACTTTACCTTCATCGTCGTCAAAGCTCAGCAAACTGGCTTTCGGGGCACCCCCTGCATCCCGGGTTTTCTTTTCCTTCTTTATGGCCTTTGACTGAAACCCGTTGCCGTGGAGCACGTCCATGCTAACCCCGGAGAAGGTGTCTGTGCTGGGGGCATCGAGCATCGGGATATCCTCGGCGAAAGGCCCGCATGGCGGCTGGGCTGTCTGACTTTCCTCTTTCTCGTCCTCGTCCGACTCATTCCTCCGTCTTAAATTTGATCTCTTTGCTTTTTTAAACATGTTTGCTCCTTATTCGAAACAAATTAGGCTATATCTGTAAACACACGACAGCATATCAATAAAATGCTACGAAGCGCGCAAAATATGCTCTGCAGTGGAAGGCAGCCATTTCGTTTCAGCCAACGGAAGTACCCGTATTTTTTTAATATTTATTCTATCAAATATTTCAGACAAACGAGAAATAGCAATGGCGTCTTTTTGTAGGCACTAACTGCATCATGGTTCGTTGGACAATGCCTATTGGGGAAATTAAGGTTGTTTTAAAATAAACGCCGACAATAAGGTCTGTGGTAAACACAGGTTTGGGATATCTTATACGTTTTGTTCAGTAAGATTATCTTTGTGTCCCATACCAATAAAGCCATTTGAATTGAATACATCTTCCATCAGCTAACGTCACTTTTTGTGAATTATATTATAAAATAAAAGCAAAGGCTTCATATTTCATGAATGTAATGTTAACAGAATGCTATTATCTCATGGAACAAAACATATAAAGATCTCCTCAGATCTTTCTTTCGCCATTTATTCCAAAACCCAATTCTTTCCACATAAATGTTTCCCGTGGGGATGGCTGAACGACCCAGAGGTAACTCATTTCCGTGTTTTGGGACTACAAGCTGGCGAGCTTTATTGATGCCGCAACAACAACTGGGAAGTCGGGAAAATACAGGTAAAATCCTGACGTCAGTGATCTTCAGGTCGGAGCTCTAGAAATAAGTCCGAGTTCCCAAGTTGGAATTCGAGTTACATGACCCTTCAAATCGATTTTTCCCAATCGGAGCTCGTTATTTTCGAGTATCCAGTTATTTTGGACGTCCGGAAGTTGAGATTTCCGAGTTCCCAGTTGTTTTGAACGCGGCATGAGTCCAATCGTTTTTCCACAATTACTTTTTCCGTGGGGGATTTACATTGTTTTACTTAACCTTTGTTTAACTAGGCAGGTCAGTTAAGAACAACTTCTTATTTACAATGAAGGCCTACACCAGCCAAACCCAGACAACGCTGGGCCAGCCTGGATTCGAACTAGGGTGTCTCTAGCACTGAGATGCTGCGCCACATTTTACAACTACTTCATTTAAGCAGTGGCGATTTTAGCAAAGCCACTACACAACACTAAACAATACATTAGTTGCACTATAATGTTGACAAACGGTGCCCACAAACTGTTAGGGCCTACATAAAGCTGTCCCAACAGCAGTCCCAACACCTTACAACTGCTACACCTGGCTGTCAGTTGAGCCTTGTCTGCCAGCGAAACAGTTCATTCAGCCTCATTTACTACCTTTAAAAAAAGCATAGCTAATATGGCTGACTTGCTTAATCAGATGTGGTTTCTACTGACAATTGAGATGTACAAACTATGGCATAAGGGGACGACGAGCGGATAAGAGGCATTCCGTCATTTAGATTAAGGCATTAATGAGCGAGCTAAGACGGACATAGTCAATATAACTATGTGTTCAGCACTTTTGGAATGTACAGCGACAGAATGCAGAACGGGCTCCTCTTACAGTATTTTCCCTGTACACCAAGTCAGAACAGTAGGATAAATAAAGGGGGCATATACAGTTGAAGTCGGAATATACATACACCTTTGCCAAATACATTTAAACTCAGTTTTTCACAATTCCTGACATTTAATCCTAGTAACAATTCCCTGTCTTAGGTCAGTTAGGATCACCACTTTATTTTAAGAATGTGAAATGTCAGAATAATAGTAGAGAGTTTGAGTTTATTTTTACAGGGACAGTGCACATTAATCAACGTTTCAGTAAAAGTGCCGGTTTTAACCAACCGGCTCATTTTCAACCGCAGTCTCTGGGCAGGTTTTTAAAAACAATTACAATACAGACAATCAATGAGCAGTGAGCACACGCAGAGCAACATAGGACCATGCCTCAGGAGCCCTAGGACCATGCCTCAGGACTACCTGGCCTGATGACTCCTTGCTGTCCCCAGTCCACCTGGCCGTGCTGCTGCTCCAGTTTCAACTGTTCTGCCTGCGGCTATGGAACACTGACCTGTTCACCGGACGTGCTATCTGTCCCAGACCTGCTGTTTTCAACTCTCTAGAGACAGCAGGAGCGGTAGAGATACTCTGAATGATCGGCTATGAAAAGCCAACTGACATTTACTCCTGAGGTGCTGACATGTTGCACCCTCAACAACCACTGTGATTATTATTATTTGACCATGCTGGTCATCTATGAACATTTGAACATCTTGGCCATGTTCTGTTATAATCTCCACCTGGCACAGCCAGAAGAGGACTGGCCACCCCTCATAGCCTGGTTCCTCTCTAGGTTTCTTCCTAGGTTTTGGCCTTTCTAGGGAGTTTTTCCTAGCCACCGTGCTTCTACACCTGCATTGCTTGCTGTTTGAGGTTTTAGGCTGGGTTTCTGTACAGCACTTTGTGACATCAGCTGATGTACGAAGGGCTTTATAAATACATTTGATTGATTGATTGATAGGACAAGCAAGACATAGCATGCAGAGAGAGCAACATAGCACAAACAGCAACAACACAAACCCCATAAAAGCAACAAAGTGTTTCCACACCTCACAAGCTACAGACAACAGACAACATGGAAAGCGGCAATACACAGCTAGGGATTATGTTCACTAGTCTGATTGACCTTTAGCCATGTCTTCATGTTTTTTGTGAAAGTGTGATAGGTGGTGCAGTTATGTGTGTCTGATGGCAGTGTATCCCAGACATGGGAAGCTCTCACAGAGAAAGCAGATTGACTAAAGGTGCTTTTCCTGAAGGGAACTATACAGTCACCTCTCATGGCAGACCTTGTGGATCTGCTGCCATATCTTTGGGTTTTCTGTTAAACAAAAGTACTGAGTGGAGGGGGAGCCAGGCCACTTAGGATCTTGAATACAAGACATGCGTCGGTGTATTGCACAAGATTTTCCCATCTCAGGAGCTCATGCTTTCTGAGGATGTAACAGTGATGATGGCTATTGGGCTTCCTATCAAGCACTTTGAGAACCTGTTTGTAGACAGACTGAATGGGTTTTAATGTTGTACAGCAAGCTTGGGCCCAACTAGTCAAGCAGTATCATAGATTTGAAGTACAGTTTTACTACCATTGTAGTAAAAAAAAAATGTATAAATCGGAAATGAGCTAGGTTGAATTTGGTTATTTGAATTACCTTCTTCACCTGCTTTTTAAAAGAGAGGTTGGAATCAAGTATGATGCCAAGGTACTTAAAATCAGATACCACCTGGAGCTTCTCCCCTAACACACAGACATCTGTCTCAGTAATATCAGATACCACCTGGAGCTTCTCCCCTGACACATAGACATCTGGCTCAGTAGCATCAGATACCACCCGGAGCTTCTCCCCTGACACACAGACATCTGGCTCAGTAGCATCAGATACCACCCGGAGCTTCTCCCCTGACACACAGACATCTGGCTCAGTAGCATCAGATACCACCCGGAGCTTCTCCCCTGACACACAGACATCTGGCTCAGTAGCATCAGATACCACCCGGAGCTTCTCCCCTGACACACAGACATCTGGCTCAGTAGCATCAGATACCACCCGGAGCTTCTCCCCTGACACACAGACATCTGGCTCAGTAGCATCAGATACCACCTGGAGCTTCTCCCCTGACACATAGACATCTGGCTCAGTAGCATCTGTTGCCCTCTTTGTGAAGAACATGCACAGTTTTTTTCACATTGAGATGCAAACACGAGTCACTGAACCACTTTGTAACCTGGACCATTACAGTAGTGAGTCACTGAGCTACTATGTAACCTGGACCATTACAGTAGTGAGTCACTGAGCCACTATGTAACCTGGACCATTACAGTAGTGAGTCACTGAGCCACTATGTAACCTGGACCATTACAGTAGTGAGTCACTGAGCCACTTTGTAACCTGGACCATTACAGTAGTGAATCACTGAGCCACTTTGTAACCTGGACCATTACAGTAGTGAGTCACTGAGTCACTTTGTAACCTGGACCATTACAGTAGTGAGTCACTGAGCCACTTTGTAACCTGGACCATTACAGTAGTGAGTCACTGAGCCACTTTGTAACCTGGACCATTACAGTAGTGAGTCACTGAGCCACTTTGTAACCTGGACCATTACAGTAGTGAGTCACTGAGCCACTTTGTAATCTGGACCATTACAGTAGTGAGTCACTGAGCCACTTTGTAACCTGGACCATTACAGTAGTGAGTCACTGAGTCACTTTGTAACCTGGACCATTACAGTAGTGAGTCACTGAGCCACTTTGTAACCTGGACCATTACAGTAGTGAGTCACTGAGCCACTTTGTAACCTGGACCATTACAGTAGTGAGTCACTGAGCCACTTTGTAACCTGGACCATTACAGTAGTGAGTCACTGAGCCACTTTGTATCCTGGACCATTACAGTAGTGAGTCACTGAGCCACTTTGTAACCTGGACCATTACAGTAGTGAGTCACTGAGCCACTTTGTATCCTGGACCATTACAGTAGTGAGTCACTGAGCCACTTTGTAACCTGGACCATTACAGTAGTGAGTCACTGAGCCACTTTGTAACCTGGACCATTACAGTAGTGAGTCACTGAGCCACTTTGTAACCTGGACCATTACAGTAGTGAGTCACTGAGCCACTTTGTATCCTGGACCATTACAGTAGTGAGTCACTGAGCCACTTTGTAACCTGGACCATTACAGTAGTGAGTCACTGAGCCACTTTGTAACCTGGACCATTACAGTAGTGAGTCACTGAGCCACTTTGTAACCTGGACCATTACAGTAGTGAGTCACTGAGCCACTTTGTAACCTGGACCATTACAGTAGTGAGTCACTGAGCCACTTTGTAACCTGGACCATTACAGTAGTGAGTCACTGAGCCACTTTGTAACCTGGACCATTACAGTAGTGAGTCACTGAGCCACTTTGTAACCTGGACCATTACAGTAGTGAGTCACTGAGCCACTTTGTAACCTGGACCATTACAGTAGTGAGTCACTGAGCCACTTTGTAACCTGGACCATTACAGTAGTGAGTCACTGAGCCACTTTGTAACCTGGACCATTACAGTAGTGAGTCACTGAGCCACTTTGTAACCTGGACCATTACAGTAGTGAGTCACTGAGCCACTTTGTAACCTGGACCATTACAGAAGTGAGTTCTTGTGCAGCTTGTTGTTTGCTCTTTGCACATAAATCACTGTATCAACTGCATACATTTGAACTTCAGACCCAGAACAGACAGAAGGCAGATCATTTTCCTCTAGCACGGGAGGGGCCCCAGTATTGACCCTTGAGGCACGACAACATCATAGCTAAGAGTGGGCGACAGCTCATTGCTCACTCTGACACACTGAGTTCTGCCTTCGAGGTATGATTTCATCCATCTCAAGGCATCGGGGGAAAAGTTGAACTTGGACAATTTTGTAATGAGAACCTCATGGTTAAAAGTGTCAAAAGCCTTCCTTAGGTCCAGAAACACAGCCCCAACAACGTCCCCTTTGTCCATCTTGGACTTCATATTTTCCAGAAGAAAGCAGTTGGCCGTTTCTGTGGAGTGTTTCACTCTGAAGCCAAACTGCATGGAGTGTAATGTGAAGGGGCTGTTGTTGAGGTGGGCAATCAGTTGTTCTGCTACACACTTTTCAACAACCTTCGACACCACAGGTAGTATACTAATGGGCCTGTAGTTACTCACGTCAGCAGGGTCGCCTGATTTAAAGATGGCCGTTATTATGGCCGACTTCCATACCCTTGGAAACACCCCCAGACCAATAGATGTGTTGGTGACCTTAGTAAATGGGGCCAATGAGTGACTCTTTATAGTTATTAAGAAAGGTAGAGTCCAGCCAAAACACATCTTTGGCTTTAGAGTTCTTTAGTGAGCTAATCGGAGAGAATGATTTATTTAATCATATTCCAACTGGGTCAGAAGTTTACATACACTCAATTAGTATTTGGTAGCATTGGGTCAAACATTTTGGATAGCCTTCCACAAGCTTCCCACAATAAGTTGAGTGAATTTTGGCCCATTCTTCCTGACAAAGCTGGTGTAACTGAGTCAGGTGGCACACACTAAAAACATTTGGAAGGTCGTGGCTTACCCAACCTAGCCATTACACTATGAAGTAGCAGAAGTGTTGCACACACTTTCTCAGTTCTGACCACACATTTTCTATAGGATTGAGGTCAGGGCTTTGTGATGGCCACTCCAATACCATGACTTTGTTGTCCTTAAACCATTTTGCCACAACTTTGGAAGTATGCTTGGGGTCATTGTCCATTTGGAAGACCCATTTGTGACCAAGCTTTAACTTCCTGACTGATGTCTTGAGATGTTGCTTCAATATATCCACATTATTTTCACTTCCTCATGATGCCATCTATTTTGTGAAGTGCACCAGTCCCTCCTGCAGCAAAGCACCCCCACAACATGATGCTGCCACCCCCGTCCTTCACAGTTGGGATGGTGTTCTTCGGCTTGCAAGCATCCCCCTTTTTCCTCCAAACATAACGATGGTCATTATGGCCAAAAAGTTTTATTTTTGTTTCATCAGACCAGAGGACAAAAAAGTACGATCTTTGTCCCCATGTGCAGTTGCAAACCGTAGTCTGGCTTTTTTATGGCGGTTTTGGAGCAGTGGCTTCTTCCTTGCTGAGCGGCCTTTCAGGTTATGTCGATATAGGACTCGTTTTACTGTGGATATAGATACTTTTGTACCCGTTTCCTCCAGCATCTTCACAAGGTCCTTTGCTGTTGTTCTGGGATTGATTTGCACTTTTCACACCAAAGTACGTTCATCTCTAGGAGACAGAACGTGTCTCCTTCCTGAGCGGTATGACGGCTGCGTCGTCCCATGGTGTTTATACTTGCATACTATTGTTTGTACAGATAAATGTGGTACCAGGCGTTTGGAAATTGCTCCCAAGGATGAACCAGACTTGTGGAGGTCTTACAATTGTTTTTCTGAGGTCTTGGCTGATTTCTTTTGATTTTCCCATGATGTCAAGCAAAGAGGCAGTGAGCTTGAAGGTAGGCCTTGAAATACATCCACAGGTACACCTCCAATTGACTCAAATTATGTCAATTAGCCTATAAGAAGCTTCTAAAGCCATGACATCATTTTCGGGAATTTTCTAAGCTGTTTAAACTTAGTGTATGTAAACTTCTGACCCACTGGAATTATGATACAGTGAATTATAAGTGAAATAATCTGTCTGTAAACAATTGTTGGAAAATTTACTTGTGTCATGCACGAAGTAGATGTCCTAACCGACTTGCCAAAACTATAGTTTGTTATAACAAGAAATTTGTGGAGTGGTTGAAAAACGAGTTTTAATTACTCCAACCTAAGTGTAAGTAAACTTCCGACTTCAACCTGTAAGCAGACAATGAAAGCTCTTACAATATTAGATGATGACATTTCTCAAAAACAGGCTATAGGATACATGTGCACCACCGAGTCAGAACAGTAACTTTAGGTGAAATTGAGAAGTGAAAATAGACCACATTATTAGGGTGAGGCACATGGGCTACTAACAGCTTACTACACAACATACACTTAGTATTGCTTTCTTAGCTACAGTATATATATCTCCCTGGCATATTACATCATTTATGCAGCAGCATACAATACATTTTTGAACTCACCTTGTTGTGATGTGCTCACTTGAACAGGAAGGTGGGGCCTCCAGATCAGAGGCAGTAGGGATGACCAGGGATGTTCTCTGTTTAGTGAGTCCTCCAGATCAGAGTCAGTAGGGATGACCAGAGATGTTCTCTGTTTAGTGAGTCCTCCAGATCAGAGGCAGTAGGGATGACCAGGGATGTTCTCTGTTTAGTGAGTCCTCCAGATCAGAGGCAGTAGGGATGACCAGGGATGTTCTCTGTTTAGTGAGACCTCCAGATCAGAGGCAGTAGGGATGACCAGGGATGTTCTCTGTTTAGTGAGTCCTCCAGATCAGAGGCAGTAGGGATGACCAGGGATGTTCTCTGTTTCGTGAGTCCTCCAGATCAGAGGCAGTAGGGATGACCAGGGATGTTCTCTGTTTAGTGAGTCCTCCAGATCAGAGGCAGTAGGGATGACCAGGGATGTTCTCTGTTTAGTGAGTCCTCCAGATCAGAGGCAGTAGATGACCAGGGATGTTCTCTGTTTAGTGAGTCCTCCAGATCAAAGGCAGTAGGGATGACCAGGGATGTTCTCTGTTTAGTGAGTCCTCCAGATCAGAGGCAGTAGGGATGACCAGGGATGTTCTCTGTTTAGTGAGTCCTCTAGATCAGAGGCAGTAGGGATGACCAGGGATGTTCTCTGTTTAGTGAGTCCTCCAGATCAGAGGCAGTAGGGATGACCAGGGATGTTCTCTGTTTAGTGAGTCCTCCAGATCAGAGGCAGTAGGGATGACCAGGGATGTTCTCTGTTTAGTGAGTCCTCCAGATCAGAGGCAGTAGGAATGACCAGGGATGTTCTCTGTTTAGTGAGTCCTCTAGATCAGAGGCAGTAGGGATGACCAGAGATGTTCTCTGTTTAGTGAGTCCTCCAGATCAGAGGCAGTAGGGATGACCGGGGATGTTCTCTGTTTAGTGAGTCCTCCAGATCAGAGGCAGTAGGGATGACCAGGGATGTTCTCTGTTTAGTGAGTCCTCCAGATCAGAGGCAGTAGGGATGACCAGGGATGTTCTCTGTTTAGTGAGTCCTCCAGATCAGAGGCAGTAGGGATGACCAGGGATGTTCTCTGTTTAGTGAGTCCACCAGATTAGAGGCAGTAGGGATGACCAGGGATGTTCTTTGTTTAGTGAGTCCTCCAGATCAGAGGCAGTAGAGATGACCAGGGATGTTCTCTGTTTAGTGAGTCCTCCAGATCAGAGGCAGTAGGGATGACCAGGGATGTTCTCTATTTAGTGAGTCCACCAGATTAGAGGCAGTAGGGATGACCAGGGATGTTCTCTGTTTAGTGAGTCCTCCAGATCAGAGGCAGTAGAGATGACCAGGGATGTTCTCTGTTTAGTGAGTCCTCCAGATCAGAGGCAGTAGGGATGACCAGGGATGTTCTCTATTTAGTGAGTCCACCAGATTAGAGGCAGTAGGGATGACCAGGGATGTTCTCTGTTTAGTGAGTCCTCCAGATCAGAGGCAGTAGGGATGACCAGGGATGTTCTCTGTTTAGTGAGTCCTCCAGAGCAGAGGCAGTAGGGATGACCAGGGATGTTCTCTGTTTAGTGAGTCCTCCAGATCAGAGGCAGTAGGGATGACCAGGGATGTTCTCTGATTAGTGAGTCCTCCAGATCAGAGGCAGTAGGGATGACCAGGGATGTTCTATGTTTAGTGAGTCCTCCAGATCAGAGGCAGTAGGGATGACCAGGGATGTTCTCTGTTTAGTGCATCCTCCAGATCAGAGGCAGTAGGGATGACCAGGGATGTTCTCTGTTTAGTGAGTCCTCCAGATCAGAGGCAGTAGGGATGACCAGGGATGTTCTCTGTTTAGTGAGTCCTCCAGATCAGAGGCAGTAGGGATGACCAGGGATGTTCTCTGTTTAGTGAGTCCTCCAGATCAGAGACAGTAGGGATGACCAGGGATGTTCTCTGTTTAGTGAGTCCACCAGATCAGAGGCGGTAGTGATGACCAGGGATGTTCTCTGTTTAGTGAGTCCACCAGATCAGAGGCAGTAGGGATGACCAGGGATGTTCTCTGTTTAGTGAGTCCTCCAGATCAGAGGCAGTAGGGATGACCAGGGATGTTCTCTGTTTAGTGAGTCCACCAGATCAGAGGCAGTAGGGATGACCAGGGATGTTCTCTGTTTAGTGAGTCCTCCAGATCAGAGGCAGTAGGGATGACCAGGGATGTTCTCTGTTTAGTGAGTCCTCCAGATCAGAGGCAGTAGATGACCAGGGATGTTCTCTGTTTAGTGTGTCCTCCAGATCAGAGGCAGTAGGGATGACCAGGGATGTTCTCTGTTTAGTGTGTCCTCCAGATCAGAGGCAGTAGATGACCAGGGATGTTCTCTGTTTAGTGAGTCCTCCAGATCAGATGCAGTAGATGACCAGGGATGTTCTCTGTTTAGTGAGTCCTCCAGATCAGAGGCAGTAGGGATGACCAGGGATGTTCTCTGTTTAGTGAGTCCTCCAGATCAGAGGCAGTAGGGATGACCAGGGATGTTCTCTGTTTAGTGAGTCCTCCAGATCAGAGACAGTAGGGATGACCAGGGATGTTCTCTGTTTAGTGAGTCCTCCAGATCAGAGGCAGTAGGGATGACCAGGGATGTTCTCTGTTTAGTGAGTCCTCCAGAGCAGAGGCAGTAGGGATGACCAGGGATGTTCTCTGTTTAGTGAGTCCTCCAGATCAGAGGCAGTAGGGATGACCAGGGATGTTCTCTGATTAGTGAGTCCTCCAGATCAGAGGCAGTAGGGATGACCAGGGATGTTCTATGTTTAGTGAGTCCTCCAGATCAGAGGCAGTAGGGATGACCAGGGATGTTCTCTGTTTAGTGAGTCCTCCAGATCAGAGGCAGTAGGATGACCAGGGATGTTCTCTGTTTAGTGTGTCCTCCAGATCAGAGGCAGTAGGGATGACCAGGGATGTTCTCTGTTTAGTGTGTCCTCCAGATCAGAGGCAGTAGATGACCAGGGATGTTCTCTGTTTAGTGAGTCCTCCAGATCAGATGCAGTAGATGACCAGGGATGTTCTCTGTTTAGTGAGTCCTCCAGATCAGAGGCAGTAGGGATGACCAGGGATGTTCTCTGTTTAGTGAGTCCTCCAGATCAGAGGCAGTAGGGATGACCAGGGATGTTCTCTGTTTAGTGAGTCCTCCAGATCAGAGGCAGTAGGGATGACCAGGGATGTTCTCTGTTTAGTGTGTCCTCCAGATCAGAGGCAGTAGATGACCAGGGATGTTCTCTGTTTAGTGTGTCCTCCAGATCAGAGGCAGTAGATGACCAGGGATGTTCTCTGTTTAGTGAGTCCTCCAGATCAGAGGCAGTAGATGACCAGGGGTGTTCTCTGTTTAGTGAGTCCTCCAGATCAGAGGCAGTAGGGATGACCAGGGATGTTCTCTGTTTAGTGAGTCCTCCAGATCAGAGGCAGTAGGGATGACCAGGGATGTTCTCTGTTTAGTGAGTCCTCCAGATCAGAGGCAGTAGGGATGACCAGGGATGTTCTCTGTTTAGTGAGTCCTCCAGATCAGAGGCAGTAGGGATGACCAGGGATGTTCTCTGTTTAGTGAGTCCTCCAGATCAGAGACAGTAGGGATGACCAGGGATGTTCTCTGTTTTTAGTGAGTCCTCCAGATCAGAGGCAGTAGGGATGACCAGGGATGTTCTCTGTTTAGTGAGTCCTCCAGAGCAGAGGCAGTAGGGATGACCAGGGATGTTCTCTGTTTAGTGAGTCCTCCAGATCAGAGGCAGTAGGGATGACCAGGGATGTTCTCTGATTAGTGAGTCCTCCAGATCAGAGGCAGTAGGGATGACCAGGGATGTTCTATGTTTAGTGAGTCCTCCAGATCAGAGACAGTAGGGATGACCAGGGATGTTCTCTGTTTAGTGCATCCTCCAGATCAGAGGCAGTAGGGATGACCAGGGATGTTCTCTGTTTAGTGAGTCCTCCAGATCAGAGGCAGTAGGGATGACCAGGGATGTTCTCTGTTTAGTGAGTCCACCAGATCAGAGGCAGTAGGGATGACCAGGGATGTTCTCTGTTTAGTGAGTCCTCCAGATCAGAGGCAGTAGGGATGACCAGGGATGTTCTCTGTTTAGTGAGTCCTCCAGATCAGAGGCAGTAGGATGACCAGGGATGTTCTCTGTTTAGTGTGTCCTCCAGATCAGAGGCAGTAGGGATGACCAGGGATGTTCTCTGTTTAGTGAGTCCTCCAGATCAGAGGCAGTAGGGATGACCAGGGATGTTCTCTGTTTAGTGAGTCCTCCAGATCAGGATGACCAGGGATGTTCTCTGTTTAGTGAGTCCTCCAGATCAGAGGCAGTAGGGATGACCAGGGATGTTCTCTGTTTAGTGAGTCCTCCAGATCAGAGGCAGTAGGGATGACCAGGGATGTTCTCTGTTTAGTGAGTCCTCCAGATCAGAGGCAGTAGGGATGACCAGGGATGTTCTCTGTTTAGTGTGTCCTCCAGATCAGAGGCAGTAGGATGACCAGGGATGTTCTCTGTTTAGTGAGTCCTCCAGATCAGAGGCAGTAGGATGACCAGGGATGTTCTCTGTTTAGTGAGTCCTCCAGATCAGAGGCAGTAGGATGACCAGGGATGTTCTCTGTTTAGTGAGTCCTCCAGATCAGAGGCAGTAGGGATGACCAGGGATGTTCTCTGTTTAGTGAGTCCTCCAGATCAGAGGCAGTAGGGATGACCAGGGATGTTCTCTGTTTAGTGAGTCCTCCAGATCAGAGGCAGTAGGGATGACCAGGGATGTTCTCTGTTTAGTGAGTCCTCCAGATCAGAGACAGTAGGGATGACCAGGGATGTTCTCTGTTTAGTGAGTCCTCCAGATCAGAGGCAGTAGGGATGACCAGGGATGTTCTCTGTTTAGTGAGTCTTCCAGATCAGAGGCAGTAGGGATGACCAGGGATGTTCTCTGTTTAGTGAGTCCTCCAGATCAGAGGCAGTAGGGATGACCAGGGATGTTCTCTGTTTAGTGAGTCTTCCAGATCAGAGGCAGTAGGGATGACCAGGGATGTTCTCTGTTTAGTGAGTCCTCCAGATCAGAGGCAGTAGGGATGACCAGGAATGTTCTCTGTTTAGTGAGTCCTCCAGATCAGAGGCAGTAGGGATGACCAGGGATGTTCTCTGTTTAGTGAGTCCTCCAGATCAGAGGCAGTAGGGATGACCAGGGATGTTCTCTGTTTAGTGAGTCCTCCAGATCAGAGGCAGTAGAGATGACCAGGGATGTTCTCTGTTTAGTGAGTCCTCCAGATCAGAGGCAGTAGGGATGACCAGGGATGTTCTCTGTTTAGTGAGTCCTCCAGATCAGAGGCAGTAGGGATGACCAGGGATGTTCTCTGTTTAGTGAGTCCTCCAGATCAGAGGCAGTAGGGATGACCAGGGATGTTCTCTGTTTAGTGAGTCCTCCAGATCAGAGGCAGTAGGGATGACCAGGGATGTTCTCTGTTTAGTGAGTCCTCCAGATCAGAGGCAGTAGGGATGACCAGGGATGTTCTCTGATTAGTGAGTCCTCCAGATCAGAGGCAGTAGGGATGACCAGGGATGTTCTATGTTTAGTGAGTCCTCCAGATCAGAGGCAGTAGGGATGACCAGGGATGTTCTCTGTTTAGTGAGTCCTCCAGATCAGAGGCAGTAGGGATGACCAGGGATGTTCTCTGTTTAGTGAGTCCTCCAGATCAGAGGCAGTAGGGATGACCAGGGATGTTCTCTGTTTAGTGAGTCCTCCAGATCAGAGACAGTAGGGATGACCAGGGATGTTCTCTGTTTTAGTGAGTCCTCCAGATCAGAGGCAGTAGGGATGACCAGGGATGTTCTCTGTTTAGTGAGTCCTCCAGAGCAGAGGCAGTAGGGATGACCAGGGATGTTCTCTGTTTAGTGAGTCCTCCAGATCAGAGGCAGTAGGGATGACCAGGGATGTTCTCTGATTAGTGAGTCCTCCAGATCAGAGGCAGTAGGGATGACCAGGGATGTTCTATGTTTAGTGAGTCCTCCAGATCAGAGACAGTAGGGATGACTAGGGATGTTCTCTGTTTAGTGCATCCTCCAGATCAGAGGCAGTAGGGATGACCAGGGATGTTCTCTGTTTAGTGAGTCCTCCAGATCAGAGGCAGTAGGGATGACCAGGGATGTTCTCTGTTTAGTGAGTCCACCAGATCAGAGGCAGTAGGGATGACCAGGGATGTTCTCTGTTTAGTGAGTCCTCCAGATCAGAGGCAGTAGGGATGACCAGGGATGTTCTCTGTTTAGTGAGTCCTCCAGATCAGAGGCAGTAGGATGACCAGGGATGTTCTCTGTTTAGTTAGTCCTCCAGATCAGAGGCAGTAGGGATGACCAGGGATGTTCTCTGTTTAGTGATGTCCTCCAGATCAGAGGCAGTAGGATGACCAGGGATGTTCTCTGTTTAGTGAGTCCTCCAGATCAGATGCAGTAGATGACCAGGGATGTTCTCTGTTTAGTGAGTCCTCCAGATCAGAGGCAGTAGGGATGACCAGGGATGTTCTCTGTTTAGTGAGTCCTCCAGATCAGAGGCAGTAGGGATGACCAGGGATGTTCTCTGTTTAGTGAGTCCTCCAGATCAGAGGCAGTAGGGATGACCAGGGATGTTCTCTGTTTAGTGATTTCCTCCAGATCAGAGGCAGTAGGTGACCAGGGATGTTCTCTGTTTAGTGAGTCCTCCAGATCAGAGGCAGTAGGTGACCAGGGATGTTCTCTGTTTAGTGAGTCCTCCAGATCAGAGGCAGTAGGATGACCAGGGATGTTCTCTGTTTAGTGAGTCCTCCAGATCAGAGGCAGTAGGGATGACCAGGGATGTTCTCTGTTTAGTGAGTCCTCCAGATCAGAGGCAGTAGGGATGACCAGGGATGTTCTCTGTTTAGTGAGTCCTCCAGATCAGAGGCAGTAGGGATGACCAGGGATGTTCTCTGTTTAGTGAGTCCTCCAGATCAGAGACAGTAGGGATGACCAGGGATGTTCTCTGTTTAGTGAGTCCTCCAGATCAGAGGCAGTAGGGATGACCAGGGATGTTCTCTGTTTAGTGAGTCCTTCCAGATCAGAGACAGTAGGGATGACCAGGGATGTTCTCTGTTTAGTGAGTCCTCCAGATCAGAGGCAGTAGGGATGACCAGGGATGTTCTCTGTTTAGTGAGTCCTCCAGATCAGAGGCAGTAGGGATGACCAGGGATGTTCTCTGTTTAGTGAGTCCTCCAGATCAGAGGCAGTAGGGATGACCAGGGATGTTCTCTGTTTAGTGAGTCCTCCAGATCAGAGGCAGTAGGGATGACCAGGGATGTTCTCTGTTTAGTGAGTCCTCCAGATCAGAGGCAGTAGGGATGACCAGGGATGTTCTCTGTTTAGTGAGTCCTCCAGATCAGAGGCAGTAGAGATGACCAGGGATGTTCTCTGTTTAGTGAGTCCTCCAGATCAGAGGCAGTAGGGATGACCAGGGATGTTCTCTGTTTAGTGAGTCCTCCAGATCAGAGGCAGTAGGGATGACCAGGGATGTTCTCTGTTTAGTGAGTCCTCCAGATCAGAGGCAGTAGGGATGACCAGGGATGTTCTCTGTTTAGTGAGTCCTCCAGATCAGAGGCAGTAGGGATGACCAGGGATGTTC
Source organism: Salvelinus namaycush (assembly GCF_016432855.1). NCBI lineage: Eukaryota > Metazoa > Chordata > Actinopteri > Salmoniformes > Salmonidae > Salvelinus > Salvelinus namaycush. The sequence continues at coordinate 121,924 of NW_024061451.1, forward strand.
TCTGTTTAGTGAGTCCTCCAGATCAGAGGCAGTAGGGATGACCAGGGATGTTCTCTGTTTAGTGAGTCCTCCAGATCAGAGGCAGTAGGGATGACCAGGGATGTTCTCTGTTTAGTGAGTCCATCCAGATCAGAGGCAGTAGGGATGACCAGGGATGTTCTCTGTTTAGTGAGTCCTCCAGATCAGAGGACAGTAGGGATGACCAGGGATGTTCTCTGTTTAGTGAGTCCTCCAGATCAGAGGCAGTAGGGATGACCAGGGATGTTCTCTGTTTAGTGAGTCCTCCAGATCAGAGGCAGCAGGGATGACCAGGGATGTTCTCTGTTTAGTGAGTCCTCCAGATCAGAGGCAGCAGGGATGACCAGGGATGTTCTCTGTTTAGTGAGTCCTCCAGATCAGAGACAGTAGGGATGACCAGGGATGTTCTCTGTTTCGTGCGTGAATTGGACCATTTTCCTGTTCTGTTTAAGCATTCAAAATGTAAGTACTTCTGGGTGTCATAGAAAATGTAGGAAGTAAAAAGTTAATTATTTTCTTAAGGAATGTAGTGAAGTAAAAGTAAAAGTTGCCCAAAATATAAATAGTAAAGTACAGATACTCCAAAAAACTACTTAAGTAGTACTTTAGAGTATTTTTACTTAAGTACTTTACACCACTGGTCTTAGGTCTCTCATTATGTTGTGGTGTCTCTCTTGTCGTGATGTGTGTTTTGTCCTATATTTAGATTTTTAATGCCAGCTCCAGTCCCCGCAGGAGGCCTTTTGCCTTTTGGTAGGCCCTCATTGTAAATAAGAATTTCTTCTTAACTGACTTGCCTAGTTAAATAAAGGTTTTAAAACATTTGTGTTTGAGGGAGCAGGAATATGTTTTTGTTGGCCACAATCCAAGCTATGTCTTCTGATAGTGACTCAGAATATGTGAGGGTCGAAAATCCTGCTCATCCGTTCATCGCTCACAAGCTCCAGAGCTCCTAGTCCTTTCCAACCACTCTGCTAAAAATGCTCCTTGCTCAAAGGAAGAAAAAAAAAATTATGCCCCTAAAAAAATGAAATCCATTCATTAAAATCACAATTGAACCAGCACCCATCTATTTTTCAGACTACCTGGAGCTAACATTTGGGTGTGAAGTATTGAAACCCAACCCACATGATTTGAATAAAAACTATTTTATTAAGAAAGAAAAAAGAATTCAAAGAAAGGTGACTAAATAAGCACTCATCATTTCACATTAAACTTCCTCAATTCAAACATTAGCCTATTGGATTAAAATACACCGTTAAAAGGGCCTCCCGGGTGGCGCAGTGGTCTAGGGCACTGCATCGCAGTGCTAACTGCGCCACCAGAGTCTCTGGGTTCGCGCCCAGGCTCTGTCGCAGCCGGCCGCGACCGGGAGGTCCGTGGGGCGACGCACAATTGGGCTAGCGTCGTCCGGGTTAGGGAGGGTTTGGCCGGTAGGGATATCCTTGTCTCATCGCGCTCCAGCGACTCCTGTGGCGGGCCGGGCGCAGTGGGCGCTAACCAAGGGGGCCAGGTGCACGGTGTTTCCTCCGACACATTGGTGCGGCTGGCTTCCGGGTTGGAGGCACGCTGTGTTAAAGAAGCAGTGCGGCTTGGTTGGGTTGTGCTTTGGAGGACGCATGGCTTTCGACCTTCTTCTCTCCCGAGCCCGTACGGGAGTTGTAGCGATGAGACAAGATAGTAATTACTAGCGATTGGATACCACGAAAATTGGGGAGAAAAGGGGATAAAATTAAAAAAAAAAAAAAAAAAAAAAAAAAAAATACACCGTTAAGCCTACATTTGTGAACAGCCATCCAACAACAACCACAATCCGTAAGGCGCAAATAGCTAAATGAGAGAGCGGCAGTGGGACTGTGTGCTCTAGAGAGCAGAGTGGATTTCCCAAAGGCTGGAGCTTTTTCCTTCTCGCCCCACTCCAATTTCGCTCCAGTAGCTCTCACTTCACCAGCACGCCCGGCCCAGCATGCATTTGTAGGCTACTTGTGTGCTATTTCTTTGCTTTAGCTACTGTCATGGCGTTCGCTAAATATTTTCATATAGAAACTGTTGACTACCCCTGATCTATACAGTAGGCTATCATTGATTTTGTCCCAATAGGGCTGACATATTACCTCTTTCAAGAAGCTTTCCATTTTGATAGGGTTATGTACCCTAAAATCCTTCAGGCCTATCTATAGAAAACACTATAATAACTCTGCATCTCTGCCCGGCCTGGCAAGAGTGGCCTGAAGGGTATTTAGCATCCCCAGTGGCTTTGCAAGCACAGAGAGGGTATTCTCCACTGCTGGCCTGCTCTCAAGGCACGATCGCATAAGTTTGAAGCTACAGACTCGGACCAGAATTGTTAAACCTGTCGTTCCCTGTCGTCTTTCAGATGTTTTAACATCATCTGACCGCCTGCCACCCTCAGACCATCACAAGACAGATGCCCACCGAGGACATTGAGGACACCGAGGACACCGAGGACATTTAGGACACCGAGGACATTGAGGACACCGAGGACATTGAGGACACCGAGGACACCGAGGACACCGAGGACATTGAGGACACTGAGGACACTGAGGACACTGAGGACACAGAGGACACCGAGGACACCGGGGACACCGGGGACACCGAGGACACCGGGGACACCGAGGACACCGAGGAGTACCTGCGCTGAACAACAGTGTTGGACCATATGAAATGTGTTTTCTTTTCCCAAAAGTATTTTTTTACATTTACATTTTTTTATATTTTCCCCTGTTTTTACTCACAAAATGATTGATTAAATAGACCGGATTAAAGAAATGACCAAGGTCTTAGATCAGGAGTTTTGACTGGGGATTTTCCATTGATCTTGCTTTTTAGTCCAGGACTAGCTTAGTCTGTGTCTGGGAAACCTTAGACCACTGCCTTAGACCACTGCGCCACTCAGGAGGCCCAAATTAGATGATGTCTGACATGAAAAAAAATAGTTTACATTACCATTATCTTTGATGAAAACATTACCAAAACCATCTCAATTGGGTTGAGGTCGGGTGATTGTGGATGCCAGGTCATCTGATGCAGCACTCCATCACTCTCCTTCTTGGTCAAATAGCTCTTACACAGCCTGGAGGTGTGTTGGGTCATTGTTCTGTTAAAAAATAAATGATAATCCCTCTAAGTGCAAACCAGATGGGATGGCGTATCACTGCAGAATGCTGTGGTAGCCATTCTGGTTAAGTGTGCCTTGAATTCTAAATAAATCACAGACAATTTCACCAGCAAAGAACCCCCACACCATCACACCTCCTCCTCCATGCTTCACGGTGGGAACCACACATGCGGAGATCATCCATTCACCTACTCTGCGATTCACAAAGACACGGCGGTTGGAACCAAAAATCTCAAATTTGGACTCAGACCAAAGGACAGATTTCCAGCGGTTTAATGTCCATTGTTCATGTTTCTTGGCCCAAGCAAGTCTCTTCTTCTCATTGGTGTCCTTTAGCGGTGGTTTCTTTGCAGCAATTCGACCATGAAGGCCTGATTCACACAGTCTCCTCTGAACAGTTGATGTTGAGATGTGTCTGTTACTTGAACTCCGTGAAGCATTTATTTGGGCTGCAATTTCTGAGGCTGGTAACTCTAATGAACTTATCCTCTGTAGCAGAGGTAACTCTGGGTCTTCCTTTCCTGTGGCGGTCCTCATGAGAGCCCGTTTCATCATAGCGCTTGATGGTTTTTGCGACTGCACTTGAAGAAACTTTCAAAGTTCTTGACATTTTCTGGATTGACTGACCTTCATGTCTTAAAGTAATGATGGACTGTTGTTTCTCTTTGCTTATTTGAGCTGTTCTTGACATAATATGGACTTGTTATTTTACCAAATACGGCTATCTTCTGTATACCACCCCTACCTTGTCACAACACAACTGAATGGCTGAAACGCATTAAGGAAAGAAATTCCACAAATTAACTTTTAACTAGGCACACCTGTTAATTGAAATGCATTCCAGGTGACTACCTCATGAAACTGGTTGAGAGAATGCCAAGCGTGTGCAAAGCTGTCATCAAGGCAAAGGTTGGCTACTTTGAAGAATCTCAAACTTTTGGCTGCTACTGTACATATATATATATATATTTATATATACCTAAAGGGGTCCTAAAATTCCAAAATAAAATAGCTAAATGATCCATGGTATGACCATCTTAAAACAATTCCATATGCTATCTTAGTAGAACCATCTTAAAACAATTCCATATGTCAGCTTAAAACCCCTGATAATCATATTAGAACAGCAGCTTGCTTCCCCTTTGAAACTTTTTTCTTTCTTCCCTATAACACTGAACACTATTGAAATTGTAACTATGAGCACCTGAAAAATGACCACATTTGTTAAAAAGAGAGATAGAAGTCACGTAGAGCTTACTACTTAATAAAAAATAAAATGTATTATATTATTTCATTAGGAGAATGACATTTTTACGTTTTACTTGCGCCTTCTTCAGTGTGAATTCAGGTAGACCAGAGTGAGGTAACTTTTGCCTTCCTCAGTGTGTATTCAGGTAGACCAGAGCTGATAGCTACAAGGAGATAGTGAGGTAACTTTTGTCTACTCTGAGTTCAACTCAGGTTATAATAAAGTGAATCACCTTTTTATCCATTTAAATAAAGTGCATTCGGAAAGTTATCGGACATTTTTTCCCACATTGTGTTACGTTACAGCCTTCTTCTAAACTCGATTTAAAAACAAATCTCCCCCTCATCAATCTACTCACAATACCCCATAATGACATCACAATACCCCATACTGACAAAGCAAAAACATGTTTTTAGAAATCTCACATTTACATAAGTATTCAGACTCCTTACTCACTACTTTGTTGAAGCACCTTTGGCAGTGATTATAGCCTTGATTCTTCTTGGGTATGACGCTACAAACTTGGCACACCTGTATTTGGGGAGTTTCTCCCATTCTTCTCTGCAGATCTTCTCAAGCTCTGTCATGTTGGATGGGGAGCTTTGCTGCATAGC
>NW_024061452.1:0-40000 GCF_016432855.1 Salvelinus namaycush
TGTCAGGGACAGTCGTTGTGTCTTTCATACAGACGGATCGGATGGCAAAACACCGTCAAAACACCGGTTATGAGCTCCGTGTGTCTCGTCGTCGCCGAGTGCATTCCGAGATCTCACAGGGAGAGAGAGATACGTTCAAACACCGAATATCTACACGACGGGCCCGCCCCTTCACTTACTTTTATCTGATGTTGGCGACGGTCCCAAATGACACCCTGTTTATTCCCTATGCAGTGACAGAAGTAGTGACCAGGACAGAAGTAGTGCACTAGGGAATATGGTGCCATTTGGGACATATTCGTTCTGGTTTTTTTTCAGGACATTCTTGGAGGAGATAGTGGTGTGCCAGAGCCGCTATCCAAAAATGCGTCCCAAATACCACCCTATTGCCTATATAGTGCACTGCTTTTGACCAGAGACCTATAGCACCATATTCCCTACATAGTGCACTACTTTAGACCAGAGCCCTATGGCACCCTATTCCCTATATAGTGCACTACTTTAGATCAGAGCCCTATGGCACCAAATTCTCTATCTATTCTCTCTGTGAGGAGTCATATCTCAGTAGAGGGTCTCCCTGGCTGGCCTGACGTAAGGAGTCATATCCCATATCTCAGTAGAGGGTCTCCCTGACTGGCCTGACGTAAGGAGTCATATCCCATATCTCAGTAGAGGGTCTCCCTGACTGGCCTGACGTAAGGAGTCATATCCCAGTAGAGGGTCTCCCTGGCTGGCCTGACGTAAGGAGTCATATCCCAGTAGAGGGTCTCCCTGGCTGGCCTGACGTAAGGAGTCATATCCCAGTAGAGGGTCTCCCTGGCTGGCCTGACGTAAGGAGTCATATCCCAGTAGAGGGTCTCCCTGGCTGGCCTGACGTAAGGAGTCATATCCCAGTAGAGGGTCTCCCTGGCTGGCCTGACGTAAGGAGTCATATCCCATATCCCAGTAGAGGGTCTCCCTGGCTGGCCTGACGTAAGGAGTCATATCCCAGTAGAGGGTCTCCCTGGCTGGCCTGACGTAAGGAGTCATATCCCAGTAGAGGGTCTCCCTGGCTGGCCTGACGTAAGGAGTCATATCCCAGTAGAGGGTCTCCCTGACTGGCCTGACGTAAGGAGTCATATCCCAGTAGAGGGTCTCCCTGGCTGGCCTGACGTAAGGAGTCATATCCCAGTAGAGGGTCTCCCTGGCTGGCCTGACGTAAGGAGTCATATCCCAGTAGAGGGTCTCCCTGGCTGGCCTGACGTAAGGAGTCATATCCCAGTAGAGGGTCTCCCTGACTGGCCTGACGTAAGGAGTCATATCCCAGTAGAGGGTCTCCCTGGCTGGCCTGACGTAAGGAGTCATATCCCAGTAGAGGGTCTCCCTGGCTGGCCTGACGTAAGGAGTCATATCCCAGTAGAGGGTCTCCCTGACTGGCCTGACGTAAGGAGTCATATCCCAGTAGAGGGTCTCCCTGGCTGGCCTGACGTAAGGAGTCATATCCCAGTAGAGGGTCTCCCTGACTGGCCTGACGTAAGGAGTCATATCCCAGTAGAGGGTCTCCCTGGCTGGCCTGACGTAAGGAGTCATATCCCAGTAGAGGGTCTCCCTGACTGGCCTGACGTAAGGAGTCATATCCCAGTAGAGGGTCTCCCTGGCTGGCCTGACGTAAGGAGTCATATCCCAGTAGAGGGTCTCCCTGGCTGGCCTGACGTAAGGAGTCATATCCCAGTAGAGGGTCTCCCTGACTGGCCTGACGTAAGGAGTCATATCCCAGTAGAGGGTCTCCCTGGCTGGCCTGACGTAAGGAGTCATATCCCAGTAGAGGGTCTCCCTGACTGGCCTGACGTAAGGAGTCATATCCCAGTAGAGGGTCTCCCTGGCTGGCCTGACGTAAGGAGTCATATCCCAGTAGAGGGTCTCCCTGACTGGCCTGACGTAAGGAGTCATATCCCAGTAGAGGGTCTCCCTGGCTGGCCTGACGTAAGGAGTCATATCCCAGTAGAGGGTCTCCCTGGCTGGCCTGACGTAAGGAGTCATATCCCAGTAGAGGGTCTCCCTGGCTGGCCTGACGTAAGGAGTCATATCCCAGTAGAGGGTCTCCCTGGCTGGCCTGACGTAAGGAGTCATATCCCATATCCCAGTAGAGGGTCTCCCTGGCTGGCCTGACGTAAGGAGTCATATCCCAGTAGAGGGTCTCCCTGGCTAGCCTGACGTAAGGAGTCATATCCCAGTAGAGGGTCTCCCTGGCTGGCCTGACGTAAGGAGTCATATCCCAGTAGAGGGTCTCCCTGGCTGGCCTGATGTAAGGAGTCATATCCCATATCCCAGTAGAGGGTCTCCCTGACTGGCCTGACGTACGGAGTCATATCCCAGTAGAGGGTCTCCCTGGCTGGCCTGACGTAAGGAGTCATATCCCAGTAGAGGGTCTCCCTGGCTGGCCTGACGTAAGGAGTCATATCCCAGTAGAGGGTCTCCCTGGCTGGCCTGACGTAAGGAGTCATATCCCATATCCCAGTAGAGGGTCTCCCTGGCTGGCCTGACGTAAGGAGTCATATCCCAGTAGATGGTCTCCCTGGCTGGCCTGACGTAAGGAGTCATATCCCAGTAGAGGGTCTCCCTGGCTGGCCTGACGTAAGGAGTCATATCCCAGTAGAGGGTCTCCCTGGCTGGCCTGACGTAAGGAGTCATATCTCAGTAGAGGGTCTCCCTGACTGGCCTGACGTAAGGAGTCATATCCCAGTAGAGGGTCTCCCTGGCTGGCCTGACGTAAGGAGTCATATCCCAGTAGAGGGTCTCCTTGACTGGCCTGACGTAAGGAGTCATATCCCAGTAGAGGGTCTCCCTGGCTGGCCTGACGTAAGGAGTCATATCCCAGTAGAGGGTCTCCCTGACTGGCCTGACGTAAGGAGTCATATCCCAGTAGAGGGTCTCCCTGGCTGGCCTGACATAAGGAGTCATATCCCAGTAGAGGGTCTCCCTGGCTGGCCTGACGTAAGGAGTCATATCCCAGTAGAGGGTCTCCCTGGCTGGCCTGACGTAAGGAGTCATATCCCAGTAGAGGGTCTCCCTGGCTGGCCTGACGTAAGGAGTCATATCCCAGTAGAGGGTCTCCCTGGCTGGCCTGACGTAAGGAGTCATATCCCAGTAGAGGGTCTCCCTGGCTGGCCTGACGTAAGGAGTCATATCCCATATCCCAGTAGAGGGTCTCCCTGGCTGGCCTGACGTAAGGAGTCATATCCCAGTAGAGGGTCTCCCTGGCTAGCCTGACGTAAGGAGTCATATCCCAGTAGAGGGTCTCCCTGGCTGGCCTGACGTAAGGAGTCATATCCCAGTAGAGGGTCTCCCTGGCTGGCCTGATGTAAGGAGTCATATCCCATATCCCAGTAGAGGGTCTCCCTGACTGGCCTGACGTACGGAGTCATATCCCAGTAGACGGTCTCCCTGACTGGCCTGACGTAAGGAGTCATATCCCAGTAGAGGGTCTCCCTGGCTGGCCTGACGTAAGGAGTCATATCCCAGTAGAGGGTCTCCCTGGCTGGCCTGACGTAAGGAGTCATATCCCATATCCCAGTAGAGGGTCTCCCTGGCTGGCCTGACGTAAGGAGTCATATCCCAGTAGATGGTCTCCCTGGCTGGCCTGACGTAAGGAGTCATATCCCAGTAGAGGGTCTCCCTGGCTGGCCTGACGTACGGAGTCATATCCCAGTAGAGGGTCTCCCTGGCTGGCCTGACGTACGGAGTCATATCCCAGTAGAGGGTCTCCCTGGCTGGCCTGATGTAAGGAGTCATATCCCAGTAGAGGGTCTCCCTGGCTGGCCTGACGTAAGGAGTCATATCCCATATCCCAGTAGAGGGTCTCCCTGGCTGGCCTGACGTAAGGAGTCATATCCCAGTAGATGGTCTCCCTGGCTGGCCTGACGTAAGGAGTCATATCCCAGTAGAGGGTCTCCCTGGCTGGCCTGACGTAAGGAGTCATATCCCAGTAGAGGGTCTCCCTGGCTGGCCTGACGTAAGGAGTCATATCCCAGTAGAGGGTCTCCCTGGCTGGCCTGACGTAAGGAGTCATATCCCAGTAGAGGATCTCCCTGGCTGGCCTGACGTAAGGAGTCATATCCCAGTAGATGGTCTCCCTGGCTGGCCTGACGTAAGGAGTCATATCCCAGTAGAGGGTCTCCCTGACTGGCCTGACGTAAGGAGTCATATCCCAGTAGAGGGTCTCCCTGGCTGGCCTGACGTAAGGAGTCATATCCCAGTAGAGGGTCTCCCTGGCTGGCCTGACGTAAGGAGTCATATCCCAGTAGAGGGTCTCCCTGGCTGGCCTGACGTAAGGAGTCATATCCCAGTAGACGGTCTCCCTGGCTGGCCTGACGTAAGGAGTCATATCCCAGTAGAGGGTCTCCCTGGCTGGCCTGACGTAAGGAGTCATATCCCAGTAGAGGGTCTCCCTGGCTGGCCTGACGTAAGGAGTCATATCCCAGTAGAGGGTCTCCCTGGCTGGCCTGACGTAAGGAGTCATATCCCAGTAGAGGGTCTCCCTGACTGGCCTGACGTACGGAGTCATATCCCATATCCCAGTAGAGGGTCTCCCTGGCTGGCCTGACGTACGGAGTCATATCCCATATCCCAGTAGAGGGTCTCCCTGGCTGGCCTGACGTACGGAGTCATATCCCATATCCCAGTAGAGGGTCTCCCTGACTGGCCTGAGAGATGTAAAGAGATGGTAAAGAGATGGTAAAGAGATGGTAAAGAGATGGGAAAGAGATTGGAAAGAGATGGGAAAGAGATGGTAAAGAGATGGGAAAGAAGAGATGTAAAGAGATGGTAAAGAGATTGGAAAGAGATGGGAAAGAGATGTAAAGAGATGGGAAAGAGATGGGAAAGAGATGGGAAAGAGATGGGAAAGAGATTGGAAAGAGATGGGAAAGAGATGGTAAAGAAGAGATGGTAAAGAGATGGGAAAGAGATGGTAAAGAGATGGTAAAGAGATGGTAAAGAGATGGGAAAGAGATGGTAAAGAGATGGGAAAGAAGAGATGTAAAGAGATGGTAAAGAGATGGTAAAGAGATGGGAAAGAGATGGGAAAGAGATGGGAAAGAGATGGTAAAGAGATGGGAAAGAGATGGTAAAGAAGAGATGTAAAGAGATGGTCAAGAGATGGTAAAGAGATGGTAAAGAGATGGTAAAGAAGAGATGGTAAAGAAGAGATGGTAAAGAAGAGATGGTAAAGAAGAGATGGTAAAGAGATGGGAAAGAGATGGGAAAGAGATGGGAAAGAGATGGGAAAGAGATGGTAAAGAAGAGATGGTAAAGAGATGGGAAAGAGATAGTAAAGAGATGGTAAAGAGATGGTAAAGAGATAGTAAAGAGATGGTAAAGAGATGGTAAAGAGATGGGAAAGAGATGGTAAAGAGATGGGAAAGAAGAGATGTAAAGAGATGGTAAAGAGATGGGAAAGAGATGGGAAAGAGATGGGAAAGAGATGGTAAAGAGATGGGAAAGAGATGGTAAAGAAGAGATGTAAAGAGATGGTAAAGAGATGGTAAAGAGATGGTAAAGAAGAGATGGTAAAGAAGAGATGGTAAAGAAGAGATGGTAAAGAAGAGATGGTAAAGAGATGGGAAAGAGATGGGAAAGAGATGGGAAAGAGATGGGAAAGAGATGGTAAAGAGATGGTAAAGGGATGGTAAAGAGATGGGAAAGAGATGGTAAAGAGATGGGAAAGAGATGGGAAAGAGATGGGAAAGAGATGGGAAAGAGATGGGAAAGAGATGGGAAAGAGATGGGAAAGAGATGGGAAAGAGATGGGAAAGAGATGGGAAAGAATGCTGTTCAATGAATATAGCTCAGCCTTCAACACCATGGTACTCTCCAAGGTCATCATTAAGCTTGAGGCCCTGGGTCTGAACCCCACCCTGTGCAACTGGGTCCTGGACTTCCTGACGGGCCGCCCCCAGGTGGTGAAGGTAGGCAACAACACCTCCACTTCGCTGATCCTCAACACTGGGGCCCCACAAGGGCTCAGCCCTCTCCTGTACTCCCTGTTCACCCATGACTGCGTGGCCACACACGCCTCCAACTCAATCATCAAGTTTGCAGACGACACAACCATAGCAGGCCTGATTACCAACAATGACGAGACGGCCTACAGGGAGGAGGTGAGGGCCCTGGCGGAGTAGTGCCAGGAAAATAACCTCTCCCTCAATGTCAACAAAACGAAGGAGCTGATCGTGGACTTCAGGAAACAGCAGAGGGAGCAGGCCCCCTATCCACATTGATGGGATCGCAGTGAAGAAGGTGGAAAGCTTTAAGTTCCTCGGCGTATACATCGCTGACGACCTGAAATGGACCACCCACACAGACAGTGTGGTAAAGAACACGCAACAGAATGCGCAGGAGGCTGAAGAAATTTGGCTTGGCACCTAAAACCCTCACAAACTTTTACAGATGCACCATTGAGAGCATCCTGTCAGGCTGTATCACCATCTGGTACGGCAACTGATCCGCCCAAAACCGTAAGGCTCTCGAGAGGGTGGTGCAGTCAGCCCAACGCATCACCGGGGGCAAACTACCTGCCCTCCAGGACACCTACAGCACCCGATGTCACAGGAAGGCCAAAAAGATCATCAAGGACAACAACCACCCGAGCCACTGCCTGTTCACCCCGCTATCATCCAGAAGGCAAGGTCAGTACAGGTGCATCAAAACTAGGACCGAGAGACTGAAAAACATTTTCTATGTCAAGGCCATCAGACTGTTAAATAGCCATCACTAGCCAGCTACCACCCGGTTACTCAGCCCTGCACCTTAGAGGCTGCTGCCCTATATACATAGACATGGAACCACTGGTCACTTTAATAATGGAACACTAGTCACTTTAAATGGAACACTAGTCACTTTAATAATATTTACATACTGCTTTACTCATCTCATATGTATATACTGTATTCTATTCTACTGTATTTTAGTCAATGCCACTGCGACATTGCTGGTTCTAATATTTATATATTTCTTAATTCCAATATTTATTTATTTTTATTATTATTATTTTTTTAAATACATTTTACCCCCTTTTCTCCCCAATTTTCGTGGTATCCAATCGCTAGTAATTACTACCTTGTCTCATCGCTACAACTCCCGTACGGGCTCGGGAGAGACGAAGGTTGAAAGCCACGCGTCCTCCAAAGCACCAACCAAGCACCAACCCAACCAAGCCGCACTGCTTCTTAACACAGCGCGCCTCCAACCCGGAAGCCAGCCGCACCAATGTGTCGGAGGAAGCACCGTGCACCTGGCCCCCTTGGTTAGCGCGCACTGCGCCCGGCCCGCCACAGGAGTCGCTGGAGCGCGATGAGACAAGGATATCCCTACCGGCCAAACCCTCCCTAACCTGGACGAAGCTAGGCCAATTGTGCGTCGCCCCACGGACCTCCCGGTCGCGGCCGGCTGCGACAGAGCCTGGGCGCGAACCCAGAGACTCTGGTGGCGCAGCTAGCGCTGCGATGCAGTGCCCTAGACCACCCGGGAGGCCTTAATTCCAATATTTTACACTAGATTTGTGTGTATTTGTTGTGTATTGTTAGATATTACTGCACTGTTGAAGCAGGAAACACAAGCATTTTGCTACACCCGCAATAACATCTGCTAAATGTGTGTATGTGAACAATAAAATTGGATTTGATCAAATATGATTTGATTCAAAATATAATAAGTACTTTTGGGTGTCAGGTAAAATGTAAGGAGTAAAAAGTACATAATAGGAATGTGAGAGGAGGGGGAGGGGTGAGAGGAGGGGAGAGGAGAGGTTGAGATGAGATGAGGGGAGAGGAGAGGGTGAGAGGAGGGGAGAGGAGAGAAGGTGAGAGGAGGGTAGAGGAGAGGAGAGGGGGAGAGTGACGTTGACTCCCTGCTTTAACTGGACCTGATGACTAATGTGTTTTTAATAAGGGCATAGCTCTCTGGGGAAACATGTCGTTATGTAACAGTCTCTATGGCTGAATGGAGTGAATTGAGGAGCGACAACAGGAGGACAGATCTGGCTAGGGTTTGTGTCAAAGTAGGGCACTATATAGGTAATAGGGTGCCATTTGGGGGAGAGAGGGGGAGGGTAGGGGGAGAGAGGGGGAGGGTAGGGGGAGACAGGGGGAGGGTAGGGGGAGAGAGAGGTAGGTGTAAGGTAGACTTACTAGAGTCGTTGGGACAGCAGTAGTACTCTGGGTCTGGTTCACTATGGTAGTACAGATCCATCGCCTAGAAAACAAGAGAAATGTTAAGTGTATGTGAGAGAGAGAGAGTGAGTGTGTGTGTGTGTGTGTGTGTGTGTGTGTGTGTGTGTGTGTGTGTGTGTGTGTGTGTGTTTGTCTGTGTTTGTCTGTGTTTCTGTGTGTGAGAGTGAGTGTGTGTGTGTGTGTGTGTGTGTGTGTGTGTGTGTGTGTGTGTGTGTGTGTGTGTGTGTGTGTGTGTGTGTGTGTGTGTGTGTGTGTGTGTGTGTGTGTGTGTTCAGCTCAAGAAGGAATCTGAGCACTAGGATTTTTTTGTTATCGTTTTATAGGACTTTTGAAATCCACTGACCTCATGCTAACTACCAGAACTGGGGGAATGCAAGATGGCGGCCAGTGCAGATGCGATTTTTGGTAGCTGAAGAAAATTTTAGATTTGCTCAACCAAATATTAGCATTTGGAGAGTTCTAGGGCCTTAAAACATGGTATGAATATGGTAGTTTGTTTACCAAAGTAATTGATTACTTTTCACTCATTATTTACCTCTAAAAACTGAAAAGTCAACTTGAGTTAGCAACAACATCAACTAGCCAAGCTTTAGCTAGCTAGCCAATTTAATGTTGGCTAGCTAACTGTTTAGCTAAACTAGCTAGCTAAAAAACTAGCTTGTCTATATGGAAACTCCCATCAACTTGAGTTAGCAACAACATCAACTAGCCAAGCTTTAGCTAGCTAGCCAAGTTAATGTTGGCTAGCTAACTGTTTAACTAAACTAGCTAGCTAAAAAACTAGCTTGTCTATATGGAAACTCCCATCAACTTGAGTTAGCAACAACATCAACTAGCCAAGCTTTAGCTAGCTAGCCAATTTAATGTTGGCTAGCTAACTGTTTAGCTAAACTAGCTAGCTAAAAAACTAGCGTGTCTATATGGAAACTCCCATCAACTTGAGTTAGCAACAACATCAACTAGCCAAGCTTTAGCTAGCTAGCCAAGTTAATGTTGGCTAGCTAAAGAACTAGCTTGTCTACATGGGATCTCCCATGGCCGGATCAAAAAGAAAATAAATGGAGAAATCATCAGCTGGTACTCCTCTTTAGAATGTGACTGTGGAAAATAATGCTGCTGTTGGTGGTGGTGGACCGTTGATGTGCACGTACAATGCTGACAACCTGCGCCCATCCAATTACCGCCTCATGACCCCGACACTCCAGTCGAGTCCCACGAGAAAAGGATGAGAAGGCAAGAGGGTATGTCACTTCTTGAATATGCAAAACAATGTTGTGATTCTTTTGACTTCGGAAAATAGATGAGAGGTCAGATGGCATGGAGGACATGGATAGGAAGAATAAGGTGAAAATTGAGGCCAATGAAGAAATCTGTTGACTTTGTCTCTGAAGAAGTAAAAAAAAAACATCAAAAGTGACATGAAGAATGTGGAAGTTACCTGCCAGGAAAATGAAAGGAAAGTGGCTGAACTGGAGCAAAATGGTGAACGAGGCAGAGAGATACCAGTGCAGATGGAACCTGAGGCTTTATGGGATACCGGAACAGGCGGGTGAGGACATCAAAACACAGAGTTGTTGACGTCTGTGGAGCTGTCATTCCAGAGTTGTTGACGTCTGTGGAGCTGTCATTCCAGAGTTGTTGACATCTGTGGAGCTGTCATTCCAGAGTTGTTGACGTCTGTGGAGCTGTCATTCCAGAGTTGTTGACATCTGTGGAGCTGTCATTCCAGAGTTGTTGACATCTGTGGAGCTGTCATTCCAGAGTTGTTGACATCTGTGGAGCTGTCATTCCAGAGTTGTTAACATCTGTGGAGCTGTCATTCCATAGTTGTTGACGTCTGTGGAGCTGTCATTCCAGAGTTGTTGACATCTGTGGAGCTGTCATTCCAGAGTTGTTGACGTCTGTGGAGCTGTCATTCCAGAGTTGTTGACATCTGTGGAGCTGTCATTCCAGAGTTGTTGACATCTGTGGAGCTGTCATTCCATAGTTGTTGACGTCTGTGGAGCTGTCATTCCAGAGTTGTTGACGTCTGTGGAGCTGTCATTCCAGAGTTGTTGACATCTGTGGAGCTGTCATTCCATAGTTGTTGACGTCTGTGGAGCTGTCATTCCAGAGTTGTTGACATCTGTGGAGCTGTCATTCCAGAGTTGTTGACGTCTGTGGAGCTGTCATTCCAGAGTTGTTAACATCTGTGGAGCTGTCATTCCAGAGTTGTTGACATCTGTGGAATTGCCATTCCAGAGTTGTTGACATCTGTGGAGCTGTCATTCCAGAGTTGTTAACATCTGTGGAGCTGTCATTCCAGAGTTGTTGACGTCTGTGGAATTGCCATTCCAGAGTTGTTGACGTCTGTGGAATTGCCATTCCAGAGTTGTTGACATCAGTGGAGCTGTCATTCCAGAGTTGTTGACATCTGTGGAGCTGTCATTCCAGAGTTGTTGACATCTGTGGAGCTGTCATTCCAGAGTTGTTGACATCTGTGGAGCTGTCATTCCAGAGTTGTTGACGTCTGTGGAGCTGTCATTCCAGAGTTGTTGACATCTGTGGAGCTGTCATTCCAGAGTTGTTGACATCTGTGGAGCTGTCATTCCAGAGTTGTTGACATCTGTGGAGCTGTCATTCCAGAGTTGTTGACATCTGTGGAGCTGTCATTCCAGAGTTGTTGACATCTGTGGAACTGTCATTCCAGAGTTGTTGACATCTGTGGAGCTGTCATTCCAGAGTTGTTGACATCTGTGGAGCTGTCATTCCAGAGTTGTTGACATCTGTGGAGCTGTCATTCCAGAGTTGTTGACATCTGTGGCGCTGTCATTCCAGAGTTGTTGACATCTGTGGAGCTGTCATTCCAGAGTTGTTGACATCTGTGGAACTGTCATTCCAGCGTTGTTGACATCTGTGGAGCTGTCATTCCAGAGTTGTTGACGTCTGTGGAACTGTCATTCCAGAGTTGTTGACATCTGTGGAATTGCCATTCCAGAGTTGTTGACATCTGTGGAGCTGTCATTCCAGAGTTGTTGACATCTGTCATTCCCCAATCCAAAGCCGAACTTCAGGAAGATGTGGACATCGTTAATCGTTTGGGAAGACTCAAGGATCAAGACAAGAGGCCAAGGACAAACATCATCCGGTTCATCAACAGATCTACACGGGATCTTCTCTCTGGATGCGAGCGAACAACTGTGAGTATCTCATCAAGCAAAAGTTGAGGTTCACAGAGAATCTGACCTTCTGCGGACAACGTGACACGGGAGAAGCTGTGGTCGATAGTGGCTGCAGATCGAAAGGAAGGTGCAAGAGTGATAATGGATGGGAAAGAAGGGCGGCCAATTTAGAACACTTGACAAAGAGCCAGAGCCTAAGAGCTGGAACTGGGAAACACTGCCTAATTACTGGGTGAAAAGCTGCCTTTTGTTGTAAAGACTAAACACTTGAATGAGATAAGACTAACCTGAGAACTGGCATGCTAACACTGCCTACGGGCGATTAACTCCTTATTGTAAAGACTACACAATGTCTCCCTCCTCCTTGAGTAAGGCTACTTTACCGGGGGGGGGGGGGGGGGTATTCGGGAAATATCTATGCATCCAACAACAAACAAAACAACAGGAAATTGTCATGTTTTGTCTTTCATCATGTCTTGTCCCTGTGCTTCCCTCTGCTGGTCTTATTAGGTTCTTTCCCTCTTTCTCTCTCTCTATCGTTCCGTTCCTGCTCCCAGCTGTTTCTCATTCTCCTAACGACCTCATTTACTCTTTCACACCTGTCCCCTATTTTGCCCTCTGATTAGAGTCCCTATTTCTCCCTCTGTTTTCCGCTTCTGTCCTTGTCGGATTCTTGTTTGACGTTTGCTGTTCCTGTGTCCTTGTTCCGCCCTGTCGTGTTCTTTGCCTTCTTCAGATGCTGCGTGTGAGCAGGTGTCAATGTCAGCTACGGCCAGTGCCTTCCTGAAGCGACCTGCAGTCTGTGGTCGCGTCTCCAGTCGTTCCTCTCTGTTGACGAGAGGATAGTATCCAGGAGAATCATTATTTGTTTTATTCTGGAATAAAGACTCTGTTACTATTACGTCGCTTTTGGGTCCTCATTCTGCAGCATAACAGAAGAATCCGACCAAGATGGACCCAGCGACTATGGATTCTCTCAACACTACCGTCGAGTTCCAGGGAGCAATGCTCGGCAGACACGAGCAGGAATTGTTTGCTGCTCGTCATGCCGTTGAGACCCTGGCCGCTCAGGTCTCCGATCTCTCTGGACAGTTTCAGAGTCTTCGTCTCGTGCCACCAGCTACTTCCTGGTCTTCCGAGTCTCCGGAACCTAGGGTTAATAACCCACCATGT
The DNA here is from genome assembly GCF_016432855.1 of Salvelinus namaycush. Lineage (NCBI taxonomy): Eukaryota > Metazoa > Chordata > Actinopteri > Salmoniformes > Salmonidae > Salvelinus > Salvelinus namaycush. Next base: position 12,542 of record NW_024061452.1, read on the forward strand.
TACTCTGGGCAGCCCACTGAGTGTCGCTCTTTTCTTACCCAGTGTGATATTGTGTTCTCTCTCCAGCCCAACACGTACTCTAGTGAGAGAGCTCGGATCGCTTACGTCATATCACTCCTTACTGGTCGGGCTCGGGAGTGGGGCACAGCTATCTGGGAGGCAAGGGCTGAGTGTTCTAACGTTTATCAGAACTTTAAAGAGGAGATGATACGGGTTTTTGATCGTTCAGTTTTTGGGAAAGAGGCTTCCAGGGCCCTGGCTTCCCTATGTCAAGGTGATCGATCCATAACGGATTACTCTATAGAGTTTCGCACTCTTGCTGCATCCAGTGACTGGAACGAGCCGGCGTTGCTCGCTCGTTTTCTGGAGGGACTCCACGCTGAGGTTAAGGATGAGATTCTCTCCCGGGAGGTTCCCTCCAGCGTGGACTCTTTGATTGCACTCGCCATCCGCATAGAACGACGGGTAGATCTTCGTCACCGAGCTCGTGGAAGAGAGCTCGCGTTAACGGTGTTTCCCCTCTCCGCATCTCAACCATCTCCTTCCACCGGCTCAGAGACTGAGCCCATGCAGCTGGGAGGTATTCGCATCTCGACTAAGGAGAGGGAACGGAGAATCACCAACCGCCTTTGCCTCTATTGCGGTTCTGCTGGACATTTTGTCATGTCATGTCCAGTAAAAGCCAGAGCTCATCAGTAAGCGGAGGGCTACTGGTGAGCGCTACTACTCCTGTCTCTCCATCTAGATCCTGTACTATCTTGTCGGTCCATCTACGCTGGACCGGTTCAGCTGCTTCCTGCAGTGCCTTGATAGACTCTGGGGCTGAGGGTTGTTTTATGGACGAAGCATGGGCTCGGAAACATGACATTCCTCTCAGACAGTTAGGGAAGCCCACGCCCATGTTCGCCTTAGATGGTAGTCTTCTCCCCAGTATCAGATGTGAGACACTACCTTTAACCCTCACAGTATCTGGTAACCACAGTGAGACCATTTCCTTTTTGATTTTTCGTTCACCTTTTACACCTGTTGTTTTGGGTCATCCCTGGCTAGTATGTCATAATCCTTCTATTGATTGGTCTAGTAATTCTATCCTATCCTGGAACGTTTCTTGTCATGTGAAGTGTTTAATGTCTGCTATCCCTCCTGTGTCTTCTGTCCCCTCTACTCAGGAGGAACCTGGTGATTTGACAGGAGTGCCGGAGGAATATCATGATCTGCGCACGGTCTTCAGTCGGTCCAGAGCCAGCTCCCTTCCTCCTCACCGGTCGTATGATTGTTGTATTGATCTCCTTCCGGGGACCACTCCCCCTCGGGGTAGACTATACTCTCTGTCGGCTCCCGAACGTAAGGCTCTCGAGGATTATCTGTCTGTTTCTCTCAACGCCGGTACCGTGGTGCCTTCTTCCTCTCCCGCCGGAGCGGGATTTTTCTTTGTTAAGAAGAAGGACGGTACTCTGCGCCCCTGCGTGGATTATCGAGGGCTGAATGACATAACGGTTAAGAATCGTTATCCGCTTCCCCTTATGTCGTCAGCCTTCGAGATTTTGCAGGGAGCCAGGTTCTTTACTAAGTTGGACCTTCGTAACGCTTACCATCTCGTACGCATCAGAGAGGGGGACGAGTGGAAAACGGCGTTTAACACTCCGTTAGGGCATTTTGAATACCGGGTTCTGCCGTTCGGTCTCGCTAATGCTCCAGCTGTCTTTCAGGCATTAGTTAATGATGTACTGAGAGACATGCTGAACATTTTTGTTTTCGTTTACCTTGACGATATCCTGATTTTTTCACCGTCACTCGAGATTCATGTTCAGCACGTTCGACGTGTACTCCAGCGCCTTTTAGAGAATTGTCTCTACGTGAAGGCTGAGAAGTGCGCCTTTCATGTCTCCTCTGTCACATTTCTCGGTTCTGTTATTTCCGCTGAAGGCATTCAGATGGATCCCGCTAAGGTCCAGGCTGTCAGCGATTGGCCCGTTCCTAAGTCACGTGTCGAGTTGCAGCGCTTTCTCGGTTTCGCTAATTTCTATCGGCGTTTCATTCGTAATTTCGGTCAAGTGGCTGCCCCTCTCACAGCTCTGACTTCTGTCAAGACTTGCTTTAAGTGGTCCGGTTCCGCCCAGGGAGCTTTTGATCTCCTCAAGAAGCGTTTTACATCCGCCCCTATCCTTGTTACTCCTGACGTCACTAAACAATTCATTGTCGAGGTTGACGCTTCAGAGGTGGGCGTGGGAGCCATTCTGTCTCAGCGCTTCCAGTCTGACGATAAGGTCCATCCTTGCGCTTACTTTTCTCATCGCCTGTCGCCATCGGAACGCAACTATGATGTGGGTAACCGCGAACTGCTCGCCATCCGCTTAGCTATAGGCGAATGGCGACAGTGGTTGGAGGGGGCGACCGTTCCTTTTGTCGTTTGGACTGACCATAAGAACCTTGAGTACATCCGTTCTGCCAAACGACTTAATGCACGTCAGGCTCGTTGGGCGTTGTTTTTCGCTCGTTTCGAGTTCGTGATTTCCTATCGTCCGGGAAATAAGAACACCAAGCCTGATGCCTTATCCCGTCTCTTTAGTTCTTCTGTGGCTTCTACCGACCCCGAGGGGATTCTCCCTGAGGGGCGTGTTGTCGGGTTGACTGTCTGGGGAATTGAGAGACAGGTAAAGCAAGCACTCACTCACACTGCGTCGCCGCGCGCTTGTCCTAGTAACCTTCTGTTCGTTCCTGTCTCTACTCGTCTGGCTGTTCTTCAGTGGGCTCACTCTGCCAAGTTAGCTGGCCACCCCGGCGTTCGGGGTACGCTTGCTTCTATTCGCCAGCGGTTTTGGTGGCCTACTCAGGAGCGGGACACGCGCCGTTTCGTGGCTGCTTGCTCGGACTGCGCGCAGACTAAGTCAGGTAACTCTCCTCCTGCCGGTCGTCTCAGACCGCTTCCCATTCCTTCTCGACCATGGTCTCACATCGCCTTAGACTTTATTACCGGTCTGCCTTCGTCTGCGGGGAAGACTGTGATTCTTACGGTTATCGATAGGTTCTCTAAGGCGGCACATTTCATTCCCCTCGCTAAGCTTCCTTCCGCTAAGGAGACGGCACAAATCATCATTGAGAATGTGTTCAGAATTCATGGCCTCCCGTTAGACGCCGTTTCAGACAGAGGTCCGCAATTCACGTCACAGTTTTGGAGGGAGTTCTGTCGTTTGATTGGTGCTTCCGTCAGTCTCTCTTCCGGGTTTCATCCCCAGTCTAACGGTCAAGCAGAAAGGGCCAATCAGTCGATTGGTCGCATATTACGCAGCCTTTCGTTTCGAAACCCTGCGTCTTGGGCAGAACAGCTCCCCTGGGCTGAGTACGCTCACAACTCGCTTCCTTCGTCTGCTACCGGGCTATCTCCGTTTCAGAGTAGTCTTGGGTACCAGCCTCCTCTGTTCTCGTCCCAACTCGCCGAGTCCAGCGTTCCCTCCGCTCAGGCTTTTGTCCAACGTTGTGAGCGCACCTGGAGGAGGGTCAGGTCTGCACTTTGCCGTTACAGGGCGCAGACTGTGAGAGCCGCCAATAAACGTAGGATTAAGAGTCCTAGGTATTGTCGCGGTCAGAGAGTGTGGCTTTCCACTCGTAACCTTCCCCTTACGACAGCTTCTCGCAAGTTGACTCCGCGGTTCATTGGTCCGTTCCGTGTCTCTCAGGTCGTCAATCCTGTCGCTGTGCGACTGCTTCTTCCGCGACATCTTCGTCGCGTCCACCCTGTCTTCCATGTCTCTTGTGTCAAGCCTTTTCTTCGCGCCCCCATTCGTCTTCCCTCCCCCCCCCCGTCCTTGTCGAGGGCGCTCCTATTTACAGGGTACGGAAGATCATGGACATGCGTTCTCGGGGCCGTGGTCACCAGTACTTAGTGGATTGGGAGGGTTACGGTCCTGAGGAGAGGAGTTGGGTTCCATCTCGGGACGTGCTGGACCGTTCGTTGATTGATGATTTCCTTCGTTGCCGCCAGGGTTCCTCCTCGAGTGCGCCAGGAGGCGCTCGGTGAGTGGGGGGGTACTGTCATGTTTTGTCTTTCATCATGTCTTGTCCCTGTGCTTCCCTCTGCTGGTCTTATTAGGTTCTTTCCCTCTTTCTCTCTCTCTATCGTTCCGTTCCTGCTCCCAGCTGTTTCTCATTCTCCTAACGACCTCATTTACTCTTTCACACCTGTCCCCTATTTTGCCCTCTGATTAGAGTCCCTATTTCTCCCTCTGTTTTCCGCTTCTGTCCTTGTCGGATTCTTGTTTGACGTTTGCTGTTCCTGTGTCCTTGTTCCGCCCTGTCGTGTTCTTTGCCTTCTTCAGATGCTGCGTGTGAGCAGGTGTCAATGTCAGCTACGGCCAGTGCCTTCCTGAAGCGACCTGCAGTCTGTGGTCGCGTCTCCAGTCGTTCCTCTCTGTTGACGAGAGGATAGTATCCAGGAGAATCATTATTTGTTTTATTCTGGAATAAAGACTCTGTTACTATTACGTCGCTTTTGGGTCCTCATTCTGCAGCATAACAGAAATGATTTCAATAATTTGAAGATGAGCGTTAAAGGTGTATTTCAAGATATAAAAAGGATCCCAGGTGGGGATTTTAGTTCTGTTTCTAATGTGATGATTGACATAGATCCCAGGTGGGGATTTTAGTTCTGTTTCTAATGTGATGATTGACATAGATCCCAGGTGGGGATTTTAATTCTGTTTCTAATGTGATGATTGACATCGATCTCATCCTAATAAACCCATCACTGATCATCTTGAGTTGAATAATCTACGTGTTGCCATGTGGAAATCTAAATATCCTGATTAAATAGGACTTCACTTGGTCTAACAAGGACATGTACAGACAGTCAAAAAATTGACTTCTGGTTGATTTTCTAATTCATTAGAAAATAGTCAAAGTATCCATTGAATCAACTGTTGTTACTGATCATAAAGTTAAATAATTATCAGAGTTATTGCAAACTCAGTAGTAGGCTGTTGGGAGATGATACATTCAAGATGGATGCCAAAGATATTATACGAGAACATTTTAGAAAAGCTGATCTATTTACAATGTCTTATGGGAAATAATGAAGTTTGAAATACGACAAACAGCCATGAAGTGAGGTAAAGAAACTTAAAAGATTGAGGGTCAAACATAAGGAAATATTGTATCTAATCTCCATGGAGGACCTTGATGAATTATTTTCTTTACAACTACAACTGGACTGAATGTAGGAAGATGAAGGAGGAAATGATTGGAGGAAGAGAGCAAAAGGGGAAGATGAAGAAGGAAATGATTGGAGGAAGAGAGCAAAAGGGGAAGATGAAGAAGGAAGTGATTGGAGGAAGAGAGCAAAAGGGGAAGATGAAGAAGGAAATGATTGGAGGAAGAGAGCAAAAGGGGAAGATGAAGAAGGAAGTGATTGGAGGAAGAGAGCAAAAGGGGAAGATGAAGAAGGAAGTGATTGGAGGAAGAGAGCAAAAGGGGAAGATGAAGAAGGAAGTGATTGGAGGAAGAGAGCAAAAGGGGAAGATGAAGAAGGAAGTGATTGGAGGAAGAGAGCAAAAGGGGAAGATGAAGAAGGAAGTGATTGGAGGAAGAGAGCAAAAGGGGAAGATGAAGAAGGAAGTGATTGGAGGAAGAGAGCAAAAGGGGAAGATGAAGAAGGAAGTGATTGGAGGAAGAGAGCAAAAGGGGAAGATGAAGGAGGAAATGATTGGAGGAAGAGAGCAAAAGGGGAAGATGAAGAAGGAAGTGATTGGAGGAAGAGAGCAAAAGGGGGAAGATGAAGAAGGAAGTGATTGGAGGAAGAGAGCAAAAGGGGAAGATGAAGAAGGAAGTGAGCAAAAGGGGAAGATGAAGAAGGACATGATTGGAGGAAGAGAGCAAAAGGGGAAGATGAAGAAGGAAATGATTGAAGGAAGAGAGCAAAAGGGGAAAATCAAGGAGGAAGTGATTGGAGGAAGTGAAAAAAAAACACAAAGTACTTTTACAATTTAGAGAAAAATATATATTTGAATTTACCTCTTTTCATAAGATAAATAGACAGTAAATGGCAAAGAAAACAGAAACCCTAAAGATGCTGTATTTCAACATATGTCTCCATGGTAATCTTTCCACAAGTCTGTCCTACTAGGGATACTGCATATCTGCCTGTCTAGACTCTGTCAAAGACAATGCAAAGTTCATAGTTGAAGACTTCAAAAAAGTCATGAGATTAATGTATTTATATCATTGAAATTTAATTAAAATGCATCAGTAAATTAAAAGAGAACAGCATTTAATCTCCAGGGAATGATGACCTTATTAGTGATATTGTAAGGGGTGCTTTATTTTATTTGTTGACTTTTGACACAACTGAACATTCTTTTATTTTTGAGACTTCCTTTTTATTTATTATTATTAATTATTATTATTTATTCTTATTATACATTTATTTATTAATATTTTCAAATAGTAGCAGTTCTGTGAAGTTATCCCATGGAACCTCACAGAGATTTGATATTAGACATGGAATTAAACAAGGATGTCCAATTAGCCCTTTCTTATTTATATTTGTCATGAAAGCTAAGGCACTTCACATCAATAACGATAGTTTTATGGGTATTCAGATACTAGGTGATATATCGAGTTCATTTGTATTGACATTTTAGCATGATATTCGAAATGCCTGTTTTGCAAGAATTTTTCCCTATTTTAATTAGCATTTATGTCCGCTTGTTGTCAAGGTATCTCCTTCACTGCTCATGCTGTGACTGTGCACCTTCCCATTTAAAACACACCCACCACACATCAAGCTCTTCTCTCCCACATCAAGCTCCTCCCCCCCATCAAGCTCCCCTCCCCCCCACATCAAGCTCCTCTCCCCCCACATCAAGCTCCTCCCCCCACATCAAGCTCCTCCCCCCCACATCAAGCTCCTCGCTGTGCCACTCAACAACCTAGATGAAAGATAACAAGCGGTTTCAACTAGCGGTTTGGTCCAACAGAATTGCTGATATGGATACCGAAACAATTGAGACCTTTTTTTGTACTATATAATTACTTACTACTCATTACCAAGTGAAAATACCTACAAACAAAATATGAGCTTCTCCTTTAGTCAACTTTATTGCAACATGTATAAAGACGTTACATTTCTTACAAAATAATAAGGATTTTTATTGTTAGATTCATAATTGTATTAATTGGAAAAAACAAAGATATAGGCCTACTCAATAACTAATTGTTCTAGTGGTGACTCAAATCTGTAGCCTACGGTATGGTGAGTAGCCTACGGTATGGTGAGTCATCTACAGTATGGTGAGTAGCCTAAATAGCTAATTTCGAAAAATGGGTCTGTCTTTTTCTTCCTTTTTTAACATTACAAAAAACAATGGAAATCGACAACTCTGTCTCTGACTGTCTTCTTCTGTTTCTTTCTTGTAAACATTTCCCATCCTGGAGTCTGAGACCTTGTGGGAATCTGTGGTAGAGAAGAAGAATGGATGACAATTTAGCATAGACACTCTACATTACCCCTAGTTTTCATCACCATGACAACCTGCCAGTTAGCTAGCATCACCATGATTTTTATAGTTAGCTAGGCCTAGCTAGCTAACTAGCTAGTTGTTGTGTTATCCCACCAACAATAATAGCACTTGCCAACACTAATAAGTTAGCTAGTATTTAGGTACAATGAAAATGAACTAACATTACTCAGTGTTTTGATACAAGTAGGTAACTAGCTAACGTTGACATGCTGGGTGTGTCTCACGTAATATCCTTGGGCAACAAACCCTGACAACAAGGTTCAGGGAAGATAAGACCATCAAGCCCAGCTAACGCTAGCTAGCTAGTTAGCTAGCGAGTAGCGACCATATCATATTTGCCAGCTTCAGCTAGCTAGTCAAGACAAGAAAACTAGCTACCTAGCGTGCTAGCTAATTGAAAAAATAACTCAACTGATTGCATGGGCTTGATTATCAATAACGACGAGACGGCCTACAGGGAGGAGGTGAGGGCACTCGGAGTGTGGGGTCAGAAAAACAACATGTCACTCAACGTCAAAACAAAGGAGACGATCCCCCTATCCACATCGAAGGGACAGTAGTGGAGAAGGTGGAAAGTTTTAAGTTCCTCGGCGTACAGATCACGGACAAACTGAAATGGTCCACCCACACAGACAGTGTGGTGAAGAAGGCGCAACAGCGCCTCTTCAACCTCAGGAGGCTGATGAAATTTGGCTTGGCACCTAAAACCCTCACAAACTTTTACAGATGCACAATCGAAAGAATCCTGTTGGGCTGTATCACCGCCTGGTATGGCAACTGCACCGCCCTCAACTGCAGGGCTCTCCAGAGGGTGGTGCGGTCTGCACAACGCATCACCGGGGGCAAACTACCTGCCCTCCACGACACCTACAGCACCCGATGTCACAGGAAGGCTAAAAAGATCATCAAGGACAACAACCACCCAAGCCACTGCCTGTTCACCCCGCTAACATCCAGAAGGCGAGGTCAGTACAGGTGCATCAAAATTGGGACCGAGAGACTGAAAAACAGCTTCTATCCCAAGGCCATCAGACTGCTAAACAGCAATTACTAACTCAGAGAGGCTGCTCCCTACATAGAGACTCATATCACTGGCCACTTTAATAAATTAATCACTAGTCACTTTAAATAATGCCACTATAATAATGTTAACATATCTTACATTACTCATCTCATCTGTATATACTGTACTGTACCTTATAGAATCTATTGCACCTTGCCAATGCCGTTCGGCCATCGCTCATCCATATATTTATATGTGCATACATACATTCTTATTCCATCCCTTTAGATTTGTGTGTATTAGGTAGTTGTTGGGGAATTGTTAGATTACTTGTTAGATATTACTGCACGGTCGGAACTAGAAGCACAAGCATTTCGCTACACTCGCATTAACATCTGCTAACCATGTGTATGTGACCAATGCAATATGGAAAGTCTATTCTGTAGATGCTAGCTGGCTAGCCTAGTCGGTAGGCCCAACAAAAATGCAAGCTAACTACCCTATGCTAAATTATCCAACAGAATTTTTGTATACAAAAAAAGCAAAACAAATTGTATGGAAAACATACTTTCTCTCTCCTGTGTTGATGTTTTTAACCTCCAACATTTGTTTTATTTTCATTGTTTCTTGTCTGCATTTTGCTCTCGGCCCCGTTCTTTGCGCACTGTTGCATGACATTAGTGTCAACACATGTGGGCATGTTTGATGTTGTTATTTCGAGCGTGTTGGGCAAATATTGCAATGAACTCTGGATTGCTGATGTTATGTATTGGGCCATTGAGAGGCTTTGAAGCCACCTGTCGGCCATATTGGCTCTCCCCAGTAGGAGCAGTCCTCCATAGCAATAAATGCAATTCTACAGTTTTTCATTTCAATGTTTCCAAGGACAAAAGTACATGTATTTAAGTATTTTTTGTTATTGTAGTGGGTACAGTAACAAACAATTTGTTTTTATATATTTTATAATTTAAAAGTATACATGAAGGTTTATGTAATATAACAAATGTGGCAAAATCGAACGTAGACATTAATACATTTTATTTTTGTACATTTTACATTTTACATTTTAGTCATTTAGCAGACGCTCTTATCCAGAGCGACTTACAGTAGAGTGCATACATTTTATTACATTTACATACTGAGACAAGGATATCCCTACCGGCCAAACCCTCCCTAACCCGGGCCAATTGCCAATTGTGCGTCGCCCCACGATGGTGGAAGTGTGCCAAGAAGGAGGAACACTGTCTTCAACACAGCGCCCCCTATCAGTCATCTGGTGAATACATGAATCATTAGGATCTTGACACGATGCCTTCATTCCTAGGATAAATAAATACCTGCAACAAAGCTTCCCATCCAACGGTGAGGATGTTCCTCAACAGGGAAACCCCTGCAAGGTGACATGATGGAATAAGAGCTTGCCTTATGACCATTTTAAATGCATTTATAAACCATTATTTAAACCATTATTCAAACCATTATTTAAACCATTATTCAAACCATTATTCAAACCATTATTTAAACCATTATTCAAACCCTTATTTAAACCATTATTTAAACCATTATTCAAACCATTATTCAAACCATTATTTAAACCATTATTTAAAGAAGCTTAATAGGCTTACAATTTTAACCATAACTTTTAACTGTGTCAAATTTTTTTTTTTTAAATTGATGGTTAAAGTAATTGACCCCAAATGTCAAATGCACCGTTAAATGATTAAACAATTAAAAGTATTTTTTGTTGATGTGAACCGTTTGTGAACCCGTCTTTGCCATTTGGCATCGGGGGGGGGGGGGTTCTGAAAGACACTCAGACTCCAGAGCATCAGGGGGGGGGGGGGGGGTTCTGAAAGACACTCAGACTCCAGAGCATCAGGGGGGGGGGGGGGGGGTTCTGAAAGACACTCAGACTCCAGAGCATCAGGGGGGGGGGGGGGGTTCTGAAAGACACTCAGACTCCAGAGCATCAGGGGGGGGGGGGGGGGTTCTGAAAGACACTCAGACTCCAGAGCATCAGGGGGGGGGGGGGGGGTTCTGAAAGACACTCAGACTCCAGAGCATCAGGGGGGGGGGGTTCTGAAAGACACTCAGACTCCAGAGCATCAGGGGGGGGGGGGGGGGGTTCTGAAAGACACTCAGACTCCAGAGCATCAGGGGGGGGGGGGGGGTTCTGAAAGACACTCAGACTCCAGAGCATCAGGGGGGGGGGGTTCTGAAAGACACTCAGACTCCAGAGCATCAGGGGGGGGGGGGGGTTCTGAAAGACACTCAGACTCCAGAGCATCAGGGGGGGGGGGGGGGGGTTCTGAAAGACACTCAGACTCCAGAGCATCAGGGGGGGGGGGGGGGGTTCTGAAAGACACTCAGACTCCAGAGCATCAGGGGGGGGGGTTCTGAAAGACACTCAGACTCCAGAGCATCAGGGGGGGGGGGGGGGTTCTGAAAGACACTCAGACTCCAGAGCATCAGGGGGGGGGGGGGGGGGTTCTGAAAGACACTCAGACTCCAGAGCATCAGGGGGGGGGGGGGGGGTTCTGAAAGACACTCAGACTCCAGAGCATCAGGGGGGGGGGGGGGTTCTGAAAGACACTCAGACTCCAGAGCATCAGGGGGGGGGGGGGGGGGTTCTGAAAGACACTCAGACTCCAGAGCATCAGGGGGGGGGGGGGTTCTGAAAGACACTCAGACTCCAGAGCATCGGGGGGGGGGGGGGTTCTGAAAGACACTCAGACTCCAGAGCATCAGGGGGGGGGGGGGGGGGTTCTGAAAGACACTCAGACTCCAGAGCATCAGGGGGGGGGGGGGGGTTCTGAAAGACACTCAGACTCCAGAGCATCAAGGGGGGGGGGGGTTCTGAAAGACACTCAGACTCCAGAGCATCAGGGGGGGGGGGGGGTTCTGAAAGACACTCAGACTCCAGAGCATCAGGGGGGGGGGGGGGGGGTTCTGAAAGACACTCAGACTCCAGAGCATCAGGGGGGGGGGGGGGTTCTGAAAGACACTCAGACTCCAGAGCATCAGGGGGGGGGGGGGGGGTTCTGAAAGACACTCAGACTCCAGAGCATCAGGGGGGGGGGGGGGGTTCTGAAAGACACTCAGACTCCAGAGCCCTTTATCACAGAGTTGTGTCAATGACGTGATCGGTTTTTAATTGGCTAAAATGTATTCATGTGGTTTGTGCTGAAATACGATATATATATATATAAAGATATAAAATGTATTCATGTGGTTTGTGCTGATATACGATATATATATATAAAGATATAAAATGTATTCATGTGGTTTGTGCTGAAATACGATATATATATATAAAGATATAAAATGTATTCATGTGGTTTGTGCTGATATACGATATATATATATAAAGATATAAAATGTATTCATGTGGTTTGTGCTGAAATACGATATATATATATATAAAGATATAAAATGTATTCATGTGGTTTGTGCTGAAATACGATATATATATATATAAAGATATAAAATGTATTCATGTGGTTTGTGCTGAAATACGATATATATATATAAAGATATAAAATGTATTCATGTGGTTTGTGCTGAAATACGATATATATATATAAAGATATAAAATGTATTCATGTGGTTTGTGCTGAAATACGATATATATATATATATAAAGATATAAAATGTATTCATGTGGTTTGTGCTGAAATACGATATATATATATATAAAGATATAAAATGTATTCATGTGGTTTGTGCTGAAATACGATATATATATATATAAAGATATAAAATGTATTCATGTGGTTTGTGCTGAAATACGATATATATATATATAAAGATATAAAATGTATTCATGTGGTTTGTGCTGAAATACGATATATATATATAAAGATATAAAATGTATTCATGTGGTTTGTGCTGAAATACGATATATATATATATATAAAGATATAAAATGTATTCATGTGGTTTGTGCTGAAATACGATATATATATATAAAGATATAAAATGTATTCATGTGGTTTGTGCTGAAATACGATATATATATATAAAGATATAAAATGTATTCATGTGGTTTGTGCTGAAATACGATATATATATATATAAAGATATAAAATGTATTCATGTGGTTTGTGCTGAAATACGATATATATATATATAAAGATATAAAATGTATTCATGTGGTTTGTGCTGAAATACGATATATATATATAAAGATATAAAATGTATTCATGTGGTTTGTGCTGAAATACGATATATATATATAAAGATATAAAATGTATTCATGTGGTTTGCTGAAATACGATATATATATATATATAAAGATATAAAATGTATTCATGTGGTTTGTGCTGAAATACGATATATATATATATAAAGATAAAAAATGTATTCATGTGGTTTGTGCTGAAATACGATATATATATATAAAGATATAAAATGTATTCATGTGGTTTGTGCTGAAATACGATATATATATATATAAAGATATAAAATGTATTCATGTGGTTTGTGCTGAAATACGATATATATATATAAAGATATAAAATGTATTCATGTGGTTTGTGCTGAAATACGATATATATATATAAAGATATAAAATGTATTCATGTGGTTTGTGCTGAAATACGATATATATATAAAGATATAAAATGTATTCATGTGGTTTGTGCTGAAATACGATATATATATATATATAAAGATATAAAATGTATTAATGTGGTTTGTGCTGAAATACGATATATATATATAAAGATATAAAATGTATTCATGTGGTTTGTGCTGAAATACGATATACATATATAAAGATATAAAATGTATTCATGTGGTTTGTGCTGAAATACGATATATATATATAAAGATATAAAATGTATTCATGTGGTTTGTGCTGAAATACGATATATATATATAAAGATATAAAATGTATTCATGTGGTTTGTGCTGAAATACGATATATATATATATAAAGATATAAAATGTATTCATGTGGTTTGTGCTGAAATACGATATATATATATAAAGATATAAAATGTATTCATGTGGTTTGTGCTGATATACGATATATATATATAAAGATATAAAATGTATTCATGTGGTTTGTGCTGAAATACGATATATATATATATAAAGATATAAAATGTATTCATGTGGTTTGTGCTGAAATACGATATATATATATAAAGATATAAAATGTATTCATGTGGTTTGTGCTGAAATACGATATATATATATAAAGATATAAAATGTATTCATGTGGTTTGTGCTGAAATACAATATATATATATAAAGATATAAAATATATTCATGTGGTTTGTGCTGAAATACGATATATATATATAAAGATATAAAATGTATTCATGTGGTTTGTGCTGAAATACGATATATATATATAAAGATATAAAATGTATTCATGTGGTTTGTGCTGAAATACGATATATATATATATATAAAGATATAAAATGTATTCATGTGGTTTGTGCTGAAATACGATATATATATATATATAAAGATATAAAATGTATTCATGTGGTTTGTGCTGATATACGATATATATATATAAAGATATAAAATGTATTCATGTGGTTTGTGCTGATATACGATATATATATATAAAGATATAAAATGTATTCATGTGGTTTGTGCTGAAATACGATATATATATATATAAAGATATAAAATGTATTCATGTGGTTTGTGCTGATATACGATATATATATATAAAGATATAAAATGTATTCATGTGGTTTGTGCTGAAATACGATATATATATAAAGATATAAAATGTATTCATGTGGTTTGTGCTGATATACGATATATATATATAAAGATATAAAATGTATTCATGTGGTTTGTGCTGAAATACGATATATATATATATAAAGATATAAAATGTATTCATGTGGTTTGTGCTGATATACGATATATATATATAAAGATATAAAATGTATTCATGTGGTTTGTGCTGATATACGATATATATATATAAAGATATAAAATGTATTCATGTGGTTTGTGCTGATATACGATATATATATATATAAAGATATAAAATGTATTCATGTGGTTTGTGCTGATATACGATATATATATATATAAAGATATAAAATGTATTCATGTGGTTTGTGCTGATATACGGTGCGTTGAGATGCTATTGAAACCTTTTGTGACGTTTAACAAGCATTCGTTGTTACACCTCTGCAGTTACAGACTGCAATTACCACCTGTTGTTCATACAGTGGAACTATGAATTATTACAATTAATTACAAAACTTGTTACAGTTTTATTACATATGTATACTGAACCAAAATATAAACTCAACATACAAAGTGTTGGTCCCGTGTTTCATGAGCTGAAATATAAGATCTCAGAAATGTTCCATGTGTACAAAAAGCTTATTTCTCTCAAATGTTGTTCACAGATTAGTTTACATCCCTGTTAGTGAGCATTTCTCCTTTACCAAGATAATCCATCCACCTGACAGGTGTGGCATATCAAGAACCTGATTAAACAGCATGATCATTACACAGGTGCACCTTGTGCTGGGGACAATAAAAAGCCACTCTAAAATATGCAGTTTTATCACAACAACACAAAGCCACAGACGTCTCAAGTTATGAGGGCGCGTGCTATTGAAATGCTGACTGCAGGCATGTCCACCAAAGCTATTGCCAGGGAATTTTATGTTAATTTCTCTACCTTAAGCCGCCCTAACATCGTTTTAGAGAATTTGGCAGTACATCCAACCGGCCTCACAACCTTCAGACCATGTTTAACCACCCCAGACCATGACCTCCACATCCGGCTTCTTCACCTGTGGGGTCTGAGACCAGCCACATGGACAGCTGGATGAAACAGAGCAGTATTTCTGTCTGTAATAAAGCCCTTTTGTGGGGACAAAAACATATACTGATTGGCTGGGCATGGCTCCCCAGTGGGTGGGACTAACAAAGAGTTACTGACCAACAACCAAAATGAAACGGGGGGGGGGGGGGGGGGGGTGGGTTAGGAGGGGTTCTGAAAGACACTCATGGGGGTGTCCACTGAAAGTTGCATAGCAACAACAACTGGGACCTAAAAGACAGCCACCGTGAGCACCCCACTAAATTTACAAAGAAGAGGCAAACGAAAGAAAAGCACAACACCAAACTTAAAGACGGGAAGAAAAGAAAGGTGGAGAAAAACGGGAAATCAGGAAAATCAGAACGGAGGATTGTTTATTTCCAAGAAGAAAAGAAGTCTAGAAATCAAAATTGGGAGAGCCAACAAAAAGAGTTGACCCACCATATCTATCAAGACAACTGGAGCACTGGGCCAGACACTCTTAAATATCACCTGGGCCAGACACTCTTAAATATCACCTGGGCCAGACACTCTTAAATATCACCTGGGCCAGACACTGTTAAATATCACTGGGCCAGACACGCTTAAATATCACTGGGCCAGACACTGTTAAATATCACCTGGGCCAGACACTGTTAAATATCACTGGGCCAGACACTGTTAAATATCACCTGGGCCAGCACAGCTGAAACACCTTCCTGCTAACACATACTGACTGATTAGGTGACACCAATTGGTGCGCCATACATGCTAACGAGTTATACGTGCTAGTCCAACCTCAAAACATAAATGGAAAAACCAAAGCCTGTAACACTAACTATCAGAATACAGGAACAAGACCAGAAAGATAGGATTATGGAGGGAGATGGAGGGGTTGTGTTCATCACAGGAGACAACGTATAACACTCTCCATATGTACCCAGCTCCTCCATGACTCTCTCTCTCTCTCTCTTTCTCTCTCTCTCTCTGTCTCTCTGTTTCTCTCTTTCTCTCTCTCTCTCCTTCCATCTGGTCCTCTCTCCTACCGTCCCACTGGTCCTCTCTCCTACCTTCCATCTTGTCCTCTCTCCTACCTTCCCTCTGGTCCACTCTCCTCCTTCCGTCTGGTCCTCTCTCCTACTGTCCCTCTGGTCCTCTCTCCTACCTTCCCGCTGGTCCTCTCTCCTACCTTCCCTCTGGTCCTCTCTCCTACCTTCTATCTGGTCCTCTCTCCTACCTTCCCGCTGGTCCTCTCTCCTACCTTCCATCTGGTCCTCTCTCCTCCTTCCCTCTGGTCCACTCTCCTACCTTCCACCTGGTCCTCTCTCCTACCTTCCCTCTGGTCCTCTCTCCTACCTTCCCGCTGGTCCTCTCTCCTACCTTCCATCTGGCCCTCTCTCCTCCTTCCCTCTGGTCCACTCTCCTCCTTCCGCCTGGTCCTCTCTCCTACTGTCCCTCTGGTCCTCTCTCCCACCTTCCACCTGGTCCTCTCTCCTATCTTCCCTCTGGTCCTCTCTCCTACCTTCTATCTGGTCCTCTCTCCTACCTTCCCTCTGGTCCTCTCTCCTACCTTCCCTCTGGTCCTCTCTCCTACCTTCCATCTGGTCCTCTCTCCTATCTTCCCTCTGGTCCTCTCTCCTACCTTCCACCTGGTCCTCTCTCCTACCTTCCCTCTGGTCCTCTCTCCTACCTTCCCTCTGGTCCTCTCTCCTACCTTCCATCTGGTCCTCTCTCCTCCTTCCCTCTGGTCCTCTCTCCTACCGTCCCTCTGGTCCTCTCTCCTACCTTCCCTCTGGTACTCTCTCCTACCTTCCCTCTGGTCCTCTCTCCTCCTTCCCTCTGGCCTTCTCTCCTACCTTCCCTCTGGTCCTCTCTCCTACCTTCCCTCTGGTCCTCTCTCCTACCTTCCCTCTGGTCCTCTCTCCTCCTTCCCTCTGGTCCTCTCTCCTACCTTCCCTCTGGTCCTCTCTCCTACCTTCCCTCTGGTCCTCTCTCCTACCTTCCCTCTGGTCCTCTCTCCTACCTTCCCTCTGGTCCTCTCTCCTCCTTCCCTCTGGTCCTCTCTCCTACCTTCCCTCTGGTCCTCTCTCCTACCTTCCCTCTGGTCCTCTCTCCTACCTTCCCTCTGGTCCTCTCTCCTACCTTCCCTCTGGTCCTCTCTCCTACCTTCCCTCTGGTCCTCTCTCCTACCTTCCCTCTGGTCCTCTCTCCTACCTTCCGCCTGGTCCTCTCTCCTACCTTCTATCTGGTCCTCTCTCCTACCTTCTATCTGGTCCTCTCTCCTACCTTCCCTCTGGTCCACTCTCCTCCTTCCATCTGGTCCTCTCTCCTACCTTCCCTCTGGTCCTCTCTCCTACCTTCCCTCTGGTCCTCTCTCCTCCTTCCCTCTGGTCCTCTCTCCTACCTTCCATCTGGTCCTCTCTCCTACCTTCCATCTGGTCCTCTCTCCTACCTTCCCCTCTAACTTTGTCTCCAATTCTATCTCTGTATCTGTTCCCCTTTCTCCCTATGCCCCCCTCTCTCTCTCTTTCTCTCTCTCTCTCTCTCTCTCTGTTTACATTGCCAAAGCAAGTGAAATAGATAATAAACAAAAATGAAATAAACAATATAAAATTAACAGTAACCATTACACTTAAAAAAAGTTCCTAAAGAATAAAGACATTTCAAATGTCATATTATGTCTATATACAGTGTTGTAACGATGTGCAAATAGTTAAAGTACAAAAGGGAAAATAGATAAATATAAATATGGTGTTTGTGGCAACAGGTTACAAATGTTGCTGCTGTGATGGCACACTGTGGTATTTCACCCAATAGAATAAACATTTGATTTGTTTTCGAATTCTTTGTGGATCTGTGTAATCTGAGGGAAATATGTGTCTCTAATATGGTCATACATTTGGCAGGAGGTTAGGAAGTGCAGCTCAATTTCCACCTCATTTTGCGGGCAGTGTGCGTCTCTCTCTGTCTCTCTGCAGTGTGTATGTTGACTGAGCTAGCTGAGGGAACTGCAGGACCTGCGGTATCCATGACAATGCCAAAATTAGGACTTCATTAATCATTTAGAAAGGATTTTTGTATTTTTTTTATTGGGGAAAGAATCTCTCACAGTTTGGAGTGAGAGAGGAAGAGAGAGAGGGAAATATTTTTGCACTTGCATACTTCTCTAAGTGAGGTGGTCAATCACTCTCTCCATTTAACATAGGTGGCAGCAGTTAGTGGCTATCCCACCTGTGTGTTATAAAGATAAAGTTAGCGGTTAGTTAGAGGGCTAGCCCACCTGTTTTAAAGTTAGCTTTTAGCTATTATCGGCTAGCCCATCTATATGCACATCACTAAGGAATTAGCATGGTCCACACACACACATGCACAGTAATGAAGAAGACATGACAGCAGACCTGTCATGGGCCCTCAGATCCTCATAAAGTTCTACAGCTGCACCAGTGAGAGCATCTTGACTAGCTGCATCACCGCCTGGTATGACAACTGCTTGATCGCAAGGCGCTACAGAGGGTGGTGCGTAAGGCCCCGAGACCACTCAGGCCAAGCTTCCTGCCATCCAGGATCTTCATACCAGGCGGTGTCAGAGGAAGGCCATAAAAATTGTCAAAGACTCCAGCCACCCTAGTCATAGATTCTTCTCTCTGTTACCAGCACGGCAAGCGGTACCGATGCACCAAGTCTGGAACCAACAGGACCCTGAACAGCATCTACCCCCCAAGCCATAAGACTGTAAAAGAGTTAACCAATAGCTACCCGGAGTCTCTGCATTTTTCCATTATGCACTAACTCTTGACTCATCACATACAGTTCTGCTGCTGTTTGTTAACTATCGTGTTGCCTAGTAACTTTATCCCTACCTATGTGAACATACTGTGTCTACCTCAATTACCTCGTACCCCTGCACATTGACTCAGTACTGGTACCCTGTGTATATAGCCAAGTTATCATTGACTCAGTACTGGTACCCTGTGTATATAGCCAAGTTATCATTGACTCAGTACTGGTACCCTGTGTATATAGCCATGCTATCATTGACTCAGTACTGGTACCCCATGTATATAGCCAAATTATCATTGACTCAGTACTGGTACCCTGTGTATATAGCCAAGTTATCATTGACTCAGTACTGGTACCCTGTGTATATAGCCAAGTTATCATTGACTCAGTACTGGTACCCCATGTATATAGCCAAATTATCATTGACTCAGTACTGGTACCCTGTGTATATAGCCAAGTTATCATTGACTCAGTACTGGTACCCCATGTATATAGCCAAATTATCATTGACTCAGTACTGGTACCCTGTGTATATAACCTAGTTATCATTGACTCAGTGCTGGTACACCGTGTATTTAGCCAAGTTATCATTGACTATATCATTGAATATATTGTTACTCAGTGTGTATTTTTTCCTTGTGTTATTATTTTTCAATTATTTCTCTATTTTTCTCTCTGCGTTGTTGGGAAGGTTCTGTAAGTAAACATTTCACTGTCAGTCTACACCTGTTGTTTACGAAGCTTGTGGCAACCAATATTTGATTTGTGCGTTATCAAGGTAAAGATAGCAGTTAGCCATTAGTGGCTAGCCCACCTGTTTTATTTTATTTTATTTTTTATTTCACCTTTATTTAACCAGGTAGGCTAGTTGAGAACAAGTTCTCATTTGTAACTGCGACCTGGCCAAGATAAAGCATAGCAGTGTGAACAGACAACAACACAGAGTTACACATGGAGTAAACAATAAACAAGTCAATAACATGGTAGAAAAAAAGAGAATCTATATACAATGTGTGCAAAAGGCATGAGGAGGTAGGCAATAAATCGAATAATTACAATTTAGCAGATTAACACTGGAGTGATAAATCATCAGATGATCATGTGCAAGTAGAGATACTGGTGTGCAAAAGAGCAGAAAAGTAAATAAATAAAAGCAGTATGGGGGTGAGGTAGGTAAATTGGGTGGGCTATATACCGATGGACTATGTACAGCTGCAGCGATCGGTTAGCTGCTCAGATAGCAGATGTTTAAAGTTGTTGAGGGAGATAAAAGTCTCCAACTTCAGAGATTTTTGCAATTCGTTCCAGTCGCAGGCAGCAGAGAACTGGAAGGAAAGGCGGCCAAATGAGGTTTTGGCTTTAGGGATGATCAGTGAGATACACCTGCTGGAGCGCGTGCTACGGGTGGGTGTAGCCATCGTGACCAGTGAACTGAGATAAGGCGGCGCTTTACCTAGCATAGCCTTGTAGATGACCTGGAGCCAGTGGGTCTGACGACGAACATGTAGCGAGGGCCAGCCGACTAGGGCATACAGGTCGCAGTGGTGGGTAGTATATGGGGCTTTGGTGACAAAACGGATGGCACTGTGATAAACTGCATCCAGTTTGCTGAGTAGAGTATTGGAAGCTATTTTGTAGATGACATCGCCGAAGTCGAGGATCGGTAGGATAGTCAGTTTTACTAGGGTAAGTTTCGCGGCGTGAGTGAAGGAGGCTTTGTTGCGAAATAGAAAGCCGACTCTAGATTTGATTTTGGATTGGAGATGTTTGATATGAGTCTGGAAGGAGAGTTTGCAGTCTAGCCAGACACCTAGGTACTTATAGATGTCCACATATTCTAGGTCGGAACCGTCCAGGGTGGTGATGCTAGTCGGGCGTGCGGGTGCAGGCAGACTGAGTCTGTCGATAAGAATATGGTGATTGACAGAGTCGAAAGCCTTGGCCAGGTCGATGAAGACGGCTGCACAGTACTGTCTTTTATCGATGGCGGTTATGATATTGTTTAGTACCTTGAGCGTGGCTGAGGTGCACCCGTGACCGGCTCGGAAACCGGATTGCACAGCGGAGAAGGTACGGTGGGATTCGAGATGGTCAGTGATCTGTTTGTTGACTTGGCTTTCGAAGACCTTAGATAGGCAGGGCAGGATGGATATAGGTCTGTAACAGTTTGGGTCCAGGGTGTCTCCCCCTTTGAAGAGGGGGATGACCGTGGCAGCTTTCCAATCCTTGGGGATCTCAGATGATACGAAGGAGAGGTTGAACAGGCTGGTAATAGGGGGTGCGACAATGGCGGCGGACAGTTTCAGAAATAGGGGGTCCAGATTGTCAAGCCCAGCTGATTTGTATGGGTCCAGGTTTTGCAGTTCTTTCAGAACATCTGCTATCTGGATTTGGGTAAAGGAGAAGCTGGGGAGGCTTGGGCGAGTAGCAGCGGGGGGGGGCGGAGCTGTTGGCCAAGGTTGGAGTCGCCAGGAGGAAGGCATGGCCAGCCGTTGAGAAATGCTTGTTGAAGTTTTCGATTATCACGGATTTATCGGTGGTGACCGTGTTACCTAGCCTCAGTGCAGTGGGCAGCTGGGAGGAGGTGCTCTTGTTCTCCGTGGACTTTACAGTATCCCAGAACTTTTTGGAGTTTGTGCTACAGGATGCAAATTTCTGCTTGAAAAAGCTGGCCTTTGCTTTCCTGACTGACTGCGTGTATTGGTTCCTGACTTCCCTGAACAGTTGCATATCGCGGGGACTCTTCGATGCTATTGCAGTTCGCCACAGGATGTTTTTGTGCTGGTCGAGGGCAGTCAGGTCTGGAGTGAACCAAGGGCTATATCTGTTCTTAGTTCTGCATTTTTTGAACGGAGCATGCTTGTCTAATATGGTGAGGAAGTAACTTTTAAAGAATGACCAGGCATCCTCAACTGACGGGATGAGGTCAATATCCTTCCAGGGTACCCGGGCCAGGTCGATTAGAAAGGCCTGCTCGCAGAAGTGTTTTAGGGAGCGTTTGACAGTGATGAGGGGTGGTCGTTTGACCGCGGACCCGTAGCGGATACAGGCAATGAGGCAGTGATCGCTGAGATCTTGATTGAAGACAGCAGAGGTGTATTTGGAGGGCAAGTTGGTCAGGATAATGTCTATTAGGGTGCCCATGTTTACGGATTTAGGGTTGTACCTGGTGGGTTCCTTGATGATTTGTGTGAGATTGAGGGCATCTAGCTTAGATTGTAGGACTGCCGGGGTGTTAAGCATATCCCAGTTTAGGTCACCTAACAGAACAAACTCTGAAGCTAAATGGGGGGCGATCAATTCACAGATGGTGTCCAGGGCACAGCTGGGAGCTGAGGGGGGTCGGTAGCAGGCGGCAACAGTGAGAGACTTATTTCTGGAGAGATTAATTTTTAAAATTAGAAGTTCGAACTGTTTGGGCATAGACTTGGAAAGTATGACAGAACTTTGCAGGCTATCTCTGCAGTAGATTGCAACTCCTCCCCCTTTGGCAGTTCTATCTTGACGGAAAGTGTTATAGTTGGGTATGGAAATCTCAGAATTTTTGGTGGCCTTCCTAAGCCAGGATTCAGACACGGCAAGGACATCAGGGTTGGCAGAGTGTGCTAAAGCGGTGAGTAAGACAAACTTAGGGAGGAGGCTTCTGATGTTGACATGCATGAGACCAAGGCTTTTTCGATCACAGAAGTCAACAAATGAGGGTGCCTGGGGACATGCAGGGCCTGGGTTTACCTCCACATCACCCGAGGAACAGAGGAGTAGTAGGATGAGGGTGCGGCTAAAGGCTATCAAAACTGGTCGCCTAGAGCGTTGGGGACAAGGAATAAAAGGAGCAGATTTATGGGCGTGGTAGAATAGATTCTGGGCATAATGTGCAGACAGGGGTATGGTGGGGCACGGGTACAGCGGAGGCAAGCCCAGGCACTGGGTGATGATAAGAGAGGTTGTATCTCTGGACATGCTGGTCTCAATGGGTGAGGTCACCGCATGTGTGGGAGGTGGGACAAAGGAGGTATCAGAGGTACGGGGGGTGGAACTACGGGCTCCATTGCAAACCAAAACAATGATAACTATGATAACTAGCCTGAACAACAGTATACAAGGCATATTGATATTTGAGAGAGACATACAGTAAGGCATAAAGTAATTGCAGGTCTTGATTGGGAGAGCTAGCTAAAACAACAGGTGAGATAACAGCAGCTAGTCAGCTAACACAGCAACAGCAGGTAAAATGGCGATGACTAGGCAGAGAGGGTCGGATTAACTACACACAGAGCCTGAGTTAAAACACAGAGCCGACAGATAAAACACAAATAAACAGAATGGAGTACCGTGAATTAATGGACAGTCCAGCAGGCATCAGCTATGTAGCCAAGTGATCATAGTGTCCGGGGGGCAGCCGTAGATGGAGCAGGGAAGCCGCCACTACGCTAGCACGCGGCGTTTAAAGTTAGTAGCCCGGGGGTGGTCTGCTCAGACGGAGGGGGTCTGCTCAGACGAAGGCCGGTTGAGGGCACAGCGGATGGGGTATTTGTCGGCAGACCAGACGTGGTGGTGCGGCGGGGCGCCGTGTCGACAGAGAATCCAAGGTATTGTAGAATTTTGTTTGCTAACTGGTGCTAGCTTCGTGGCAGTGGCGCTAGCTGCAAGCTAGCTGTGAGGATCATAAGTAGTGGCTCAGGGATTACGGCAGGAATCCGGCGTTGTTGTGGAGAGACAGTCCGATGCTGGTAAATTGGTGAGTAATATCCAGGCTAATAACAGGGCTGGTGTCTGTGCAGAAGGTAAAAGCTGCTAGCAGTGGCTAAAAATGACTAAATAGCTTGTAGCTGATTAGCTGGTTAGCTACTGGGGGTTCTTGAATGTGTTCCAAAGTTAAAAAATAATAGCGATTCCGTATCACATTGGGTGAGGTAGGTTACCGGAGGGTATAATAGAATTAAAAATTGAAAAGAGATAGAAAAAAAAAATATATATATACAAAAAATACGAAAAATACAAAAGTACACGAGAGGACGAAACAAAACACGCCTACACTGCTACGCCATCTTGGACCTGTGTGTGTTATCATGTTAAAGTTAGCATTTAGCTGTTAGCGGCTAGCCCAGTACCTGTGTGTGTGTTATGAATTTAAAAATAGCAGTTAGCCATTAGTGGCTAGCCCATCTGTGTGTGTTATCAAGGTAAAGTTAGCGTTTAGCTGTTAGCGGCTAGCCCACCTGTGTGTGTTATCAAGGTAAAGTTAGCGTTTAGCTGTTAGCGGCTAGCCCACCTGTGTGTGTTATCAAGGTAAAGTTAGCGTTTAGCTGTTAGCGGCTAGCCCAGTACCTGTGTGTGTTATCAAGGTAAACTTAGCGTTTAGCTGTTAGCGGCTAGCCCAGTACCTGTGTGCGTTGCCGTGGCTGCCAGGCCTCTTCCAGAGCGTAGCTAACGAAGGGTCCACTGCAGACACAGCACTCCAGCATGACAGGGCTAGCCAGCTGGTGGTTGGTGCTCACCCCCCAAGGACCGCCCCCAAGGTGCACCTCAGACTCCGCCTCCTTCTGCTTAGCATCGACGTGGTGACGGCTCAACATCTTCCACTTCCTGACCTGCAGGACCGAGACAATACACAAACAAATCTTTACTTCATACATTACTATTTAAAATATTTTACAAACATCTATGCTTTTAAATGTTAATACAGGCTACCTCCCTAATGGCACCCTATTCCCTACATAGTGCACTACCCCTATAGGTCCTGGTCAAAACTAGTGCACTACCCCTATAGGCCCTGGTCAAAACTAGTGCACTACCACTATAGGCCCTGGTCAAAACTAGTGCACTACCCCTATAGGCCCTGGTCAAAACTAGTGCACTACCACTATAGGTCCTGGTCAAAACTAGTGCACTACCACTATAGGTCCTGGTCAAAACTAGTGCACTACCCCTATAGGCCCTGGTCAAAACTAGTGCACTACCACTATAGGCCCTGGTCAAAACTAGGGCACTACCCCTATAGGCCCTGGTCAAAACTAGGGCACTACCCCTATAGGCCCTGGTCAAAAGTAGTGCACTACTCTATAGGCCCTGGTCAAAAGTAGTGCACTACTCTATAGGCCCTGGTCAGACATCCACACAGCACACACACAACATCCACACAACATCCACACAACACACACACAACATCCACACAACATCCACACAACATCCACACAACATCCACACAACATCCACACAACATCCACACAACACACACACACAATACACAAACAACATCCACACAACACACACACAACATCCACACAACACACACACGGGGGTCAATATCATTAGTAGATAGCAGATATTTCCATTAGATAATAGTATATAACCTAGCAGATATTTCCATTAGATAATAGTATATAACCTAGTAGATATTTACATTAAATAATACTATATAACCTAGTAGATATTTACATTAAATAATACTATATAACCTAGTAGATATTTACATTAAATAATACTATATAACCTAGTAGATATTTACATTAGATAATAGTGTATTTAACCTAGTAGATATTTACATTAAATAATACTATATAACCTAGTAGATATTTACATTAGATAATAGTGTATTTAACCTAGTAGATATTTACATTAAATAATACTATATCACCTAGTAGATATTTACATTAGATAATAGTGTATTTAACCTAGTAGATATTTACATTAAATAATACTATATAACCTAGTAGATATTTACATTAGATAATAGTGTATTTAAGCTAGTAGATATTTACATTAAATAATACTATATAACCTAGTAGATATTTACATTAGATAATAGTGTATTTAACCTAGTAGATATTTACATTAAATAATACTATATAACCTAGTAGATATTTACATTAGATAATAGTGTATTTAAGCTAGTAGATATTTACATTAAATAATACTATATAACCTAGTAGATATTTACATTAGATAATAGTGTATTTAACCTAGTAGATATTTACATTAAATAATACTATATAACCTAGTAGATATTTACATTAGATAATAGTATATATAACCTAGTAGATATTTACATTAGATAATAGTGTATTTAACCTAGTAGATATTTACATTAAATAATACTATATAACCTAGTAGATATTTACATTAGATAATAGTATATATAACCTAGTAGATATTTACATTAAATAATACTATATAACCTAGTAGATATTTACATTAGATAATAGTGTATTTAACCAAGTAGATATTTACATTAAATAATACTATATAACCTAGTAGATATTTACATTAGATAATAGTGTATTTAACCTAGTAGATATTTACATTAAATAATACTATATAACCTAGTAGATATTTACATTAGATAATAATATATATAACCTAGTAGATATTTACATTAGATAAGTGTATTTAACCTAGTAGATATTTACATTAAATAATACTATATAACCTAGTAGATATTTACATTAGATAATAGTATATATAACCTAGTAGATATTTACATTAAATAATACTATATAACCTAGTAGATATTTACATTAGATAATAGTGTATTTAACCTAGTAGATATTTACATTAAATAATACTATATAACCTAGTAGATATTTACATTAGATAATAGTGTATTTAACCTAGTAGATATTTACATTAAATAATACTATATAACCTAGTAGATATTTACATTAGATAATAGTGTATTTAACCTAGTAGATATTTACATTAAATAATACTATATAACCTAGTAGATATTTACATTAGATAATAGTGTATTTAAGCTAGTAGATATTTACATTAAATAATACTATATAACCTAGTAGATATTTACATTAGATAATAGTGTATTTAACCTAGTAGATATTTACATTAAATAATACTATATAACCTAGTAGATATTTACATTAGATAATAGTATATATAACCTAGTAGATATTTACATTAGATAATAGTGTATTTAACCTAGTAGATATTTACATTAAATAATACTATATAACCTAGTAGATATTTACATTAGATAATAGTATATATAACCTAGTAGATATTTACATTAAATAATACTATATAACCTAGTAGATATTTACATTAGATAATAGTGTATTTAACCTAGTAGATATTTACATTAAATAATACTATATAACCTAGTAGATATTTACATTAGATAGTGTATTTAACCAAGTAGATATTTACATTAAATAATACTATATAACCTAGTAGATATTTACATTAGATAATAGTGTATTTAACCTAGTAGATATTTACATTAAATAATACTATATAACCTAGTAGATATTTACATTAGATAATAGTGTATTTAACCTAGTAGATATTTCCATTAGATAATAGTACATAACCAGTATATATTTACATTAGATAATAGTATATAACCTAGTAGATAT
>NW_024061452.1:50000-62500 GCF_016432855.1 Salvelinus namaycush
AAATGGGCATGATACGTATTAGTATACATGCACTTCAGAGACCTTCCCCTGGATGTCAAGAGGCGGTGAGAGAAGAAATTTAGTGTTTATCTTGGTCTGAAGTGGAATACAAGCTCTTTGTATGACGTGTACCCCATTTCCTGTTTCCTGGAGAGCGCGTCAAGGGACCTGGATTTGCCTTCTGTTTAGCTGCCGTTATAGGCGACTACTATCTCCGGCTTTGATTTTATTTGATACATGTGACCATATCATCGTAAAGTATGTTTTTTCAATATAGTTTAATCAGATTATTGAAATTTTTTCGGGAGTTTTGCCGTGTTCCGTTCTCTGACTTTGTTGACGATGGAGAGATTCGCGCCACTTGGCTAGTGCGCTTGCTAATTCAAGAGGGAAAGAGTCCGTTCTAAATCCAAACAACGATTGTTCTGGACAAAGGACCCCTTGTCCAACATTCTGATGAAAGATCAGCAAAAGTAAGAAACATTTTATGATGCTATTTCATATATCTGTCGTACATGTGAACTAGTCGTGGGCGCCCAACTTTTGGGTACTCTAGCTATACCGAAGCTGGATGTCGTAATGAAGTTATTTTTTAGAATTCTAACACTGCGATTTCATTAAGAACTAATGGATCTATCATTTCCTATACAACATGTATTTTTTAGTTATGTTTATGAATAGCTATTTGGTCAGAATATGTGTGTCAGAAAAAGTGTCAGAAAAATATCCGGGCGTTGTGGGAAAAAGTAGCTAAGTTAGCACAATGTATAACCATTGATTTCAGCTCTAAATATGCACATTTTCGAACAAAACATAAGTGTATGTATAACCTGATGTTATAGGACTGTCATCTGATGAAGAAAATCAAGGTTAGTCAAAAATTATATATCTTTTACTGGTTTGTTACAATCGCTAACCTTTTGCTACTGGGAAATGGCATGTGTTTCTGGCTATTGTGGTAAGCTAATATAACGCTATATTGTGTTTTCGCTGTAAAACACTTAATAAATCGGAAATATTGGCTGGAATCACAAGATGCCTGTCTTTCATTTGCTGTACACTATGTATTTTTCAGAAATGTTTTATGATGAGTAATTTGGTATTTGACGTTGGTGTCTGTAATTATTATGGCTGCTTTCGGTGCAATTTCTGATTGTAGCTGCAATGTAAACTATGATTTATACCTGAAATATGCACATTTTTCGAACAAAACATAGATTTATTGAATAACATGTTATAAGACTGTCATCTGATGAAGTTGTTTGTTGGTTAGTTTGGTTGGTTCTTGGTTAGTTAGGTTGGCTTTGTGCATGCTACCTGTGCTGTGAAAAATGTCTGTCCTTTTTTGTATTTGGTGGTGAGCTAACATAAATATACGTGCTGTTTTCGCTGTAAAACATTTTAAAAATCGGACATGTTGGCTGGATTCACAAGATGTGTACCTTTCATATGCTGTATTGGACTTGTTAATGTGTGAAAGTTAAATATTTCTAAAATATATATTTTGAATTTCGCGCCCTGCACTTGAGCTGGCTGTTGTCATAAGTGTACCGACGTCGGGCTTGCAACCAGATAAGTCAATTGAGAACCAATTCTCATTTACAATAAACCACCTGACCAAGAGGTATTACATTACAACACTGAGCCGGACAAACATTTATAAAACACACTTCGGTTCAAATTCATTAAATATACAACAATAAGAAATATTAACAGTGAGTAAGAGCAGAAAAGGGACACAGCAGACTTAATGACCAGCAGGTACATGAATCAGATAGCAGCTCAGTTAACACGCTT
The DNA here is from genome assembly GCF_016432855.1 of Salvelinus namaycush. Taxonomy (NCBI): domain Eukaryota; kingdom Metazoa; phylum Chordata; class Actinopteri; order Salmoniformes; family Salmonidae; genus Salvelinus; species Salvelinus namaycush. The sequence continues at coordinate 51,798 of NW_024061452.1, forward strand.
TAGTATTGTCTAAGCTGAGTGGAGCAGGCTGCTGAGAGGAGGAGAGGAGGAGAGGAGGAGAGTAGGAGAGGAGGAGAGGAGAGGAGGAGAGGAGAGTAGGAGAGGAGGAGAGGAGGAGAGGATAAGAGGATGAGAGTAGGAGAGGAGAGGAGGAGAGTAGGAGAGGAGGAGAGGAGGAGAGGAGGAGAGGAGGAGAGGAGAGGAGAGGATAAGAGGATGAGAGTAGGAGAGGAGAGGAGAGGAGGAGAGTAGGAGAGGAGGAGAGGATAAGAGGATGAGAGTAGGAGAGGAGAGGAGGAGATGGGAGGAGAGGAGAGGAGAGGAGAGGAGGAGAGGTGGAGAGGAGGAGAGGAGGAGAAGATAAGAGGATGAGAGTAGGAGAGGAGAGGAGGAGAGTAGGAGAGTAGGAGAGGAGGAGAGGATAAGAGGATGAGAGTAGGAGAGGAGAGGAGGAGGAGAGGAGGAGAGGAGAGGAGGAGACGAGGAGAGGATGAGAGGATGAACTGCTCTGCCTGTGGCTATGGAACCCTGATCTGTTCACCGGACGTGCTACCTGTCCCAGACCTGCTGTTTTCAACTCTCTAGAGACCGCAGGAGCGGTAGAGATACTCTGAATGATCGGCTATGAAAAGCCAACTGACATTTACTCCTGAGGTGCTGACTTGCTGCACCCTCGATAACTACTGTGATTATTATTATTTGACCATGCTGGTCATTTATGAACATTTGAACATCTTGGCCATGTTCTGTTATAATCTCCACCCGGCACAGCCAGAAGAGGACTGGCCACCCCTCATAGCCTGGTTCCTCTCTAGGTTTCTTCCTAGGTTTTGGCCTTTCTAGGGAGTTTTTTCTAGCCACCGTGCTTCTACACCTGCATTGCTTGCTGTTTGGGGTTTTAGGCTGGGTTTCTGTACAGCACTTTGAGATATCAGCTGATGTAAGAAGGGCTATATAAATACATTTGATTTGATGAGAGTAGGAGAGGAGAGGAGGAGAGTAGGAGAGGAGAGTAGGAGAGGATGAGAGGATGAGAGTAGGAGAGGAGAGGAGGAGAGTAGGAGAGGGGGAGAGGAGGAGAGTAGGAGAGGAGAGGAGGAGAGTAGGAGAGGAGGAGAGGAGGAGAGTAGGAGAGGAGGAGAGTAGGAGAGGAGGAGCGGAGGAGAGGATGAGAGTAGGAGAGGAGAGGAGGAGAGGATGAGAGGAGGAGAGGAGAGGAGGAGAGGAGGAGAGTAGGAGAGGAGAGGAGGAGAGGATTAGAGTAGGAGAGGATGACAGGAAGACAGGAAGACAGGATGAGAGACAGGATGAGAGGATGACAGGATGAGAGGATGACAGGATGACAGGATGAGAGGATGACAGGATGAGAGGATGAGAGACAGGATGAGAGGATGACAGGATGACAGGATGAGAGACAGGATGAGAGGATGACAGGATGAGAGGATGACAGGATGACAGGATGACAGGATGAGAGGATGAGAGGATGACGGGATGAGAGGATGACGGGATGACAGGATGAGAGGATGAGAGGATGACAGGAGGAGAGGATGAGAGGATGACAGGATGAGAGGATGACAGGATGAGAGGATGACGGGATGGGAGGATGACAGGATGACAGGAGGAGAGGATGACAGGATGAGAGGATGACAGGATGAGAGGATGACAGGATGAGAGGACGACAGGATGAGAGGATGACAGGATGAGAGGATGACAGGATGAGAGGATGACAGGATGCCAGGAAGACAGGAAGATGAGAGACGACAGATGTTCTTAGGATCAGAACCTCCAGTATCGACATGTTGTTTGATGAGAGACGACAGATGTTCTTAGGATCAGAACCTCCAGTATCGACATGTTGTTTGATGAGAGACGACAGATGTTCTTAGGATCAGAACCTCCAGTATCGACATGTTGTTTGATGAGAGACGACAGATGTTCTTAGGATCAGAACCTCCAGTATCGACATGTTGTTTGATGAGAGACGACAGATGTTCTTAGGATCAGAACCTCCAGTATCGACATGTTGTTTGTAATACCCTGCTTTTGCTTCCTGATTGATTGAGTGCTTGTTCATTCCTTCCCTAAAGAGTTGCCAATCAGAGCGGTTTGAAAGAGGCCTTTGCTTTACGCCAGTTGTTTTGGCTGGATCAGCTCAGACATTTCAGTGCTAAACCAGGAGCTGTAGTGGTTTCTGCTTCTACATTTCTTTAGTGGAGAATGTTTATTAACCTCTTTGGGCTAGGGGGCAGTATTTTGACGTCCGGATGAAAAGCGTGCCCAAAGTAAACTGCCTGTTACTCAGGCCCAGAAGCTAGAATATGCATATAATTGGTAGATGTGGAAACTCTAAAGTTTCTAAAATTGTTAAAATAATGTCTGTGAGTATAACAGAACTGATATGGCAGGCGAAACCCCGAGGACAAACCATCCCAAAAAACAAAATGTTCAGCCTACCACTGTTTTCAATGGCTGTCACTATTAATATAGGGCGAAATCCTCCCCGATTGCAGTTCCTAGGGCTTCCACTAGATGTCAACAGTCTTTAGAAAGAGTTGTCAGAATGTTTTTTGGAAAAATTAGGGAGAATTTGTAGTTTTTCTAAGTGGCTCCCATTTTGGCTGTAGTGTTTCCAAGCGCGTGGAAGAGAACACGTTCTTTGGTATTTTTCTCCGGTAAAGACAATAACGATTCTCCGTCTTAAATGTTATTGTTTATTTACGTATTAGGGTACCTGAGGTTTGATTATAAACGTTGTTTGACTTGTTTGGAGAAGTTTATTAGTAACGTTTGGGATTCATTTTGTATGCACTTTGATAGAGGGAAACTGGGTGGATTATTGACTGAATGAGCTAAACTAAGTTTTTATGGATATAAAGAAGGACTTTATCGAACAAAAGGACCATTTGTGATGTAACTGGGACCTTTTGGAGTGCCAACAGAAGAAGATCATCAAAGGTAAGGCATTTATTATATCACTATTTCTGACATTCGTGTCGCACTTGCCTGGTTGCAAAAAAAAATCATGGTTTTGTATACGGGGTGCTGTCCTCAGATAATCGCATGAAATCTGACACAGCGGCTGGATTAACAAGAAATTAAGCTTTATTTTGATGTATTACACTTGTATTTTCATGAATGTTAAATATTTATATTTCTGTAGTTTGAATTTCGCGCTCTGCAATTTCACCGGATATTGTCGAGGTGAGGCGCTAGCGGTACGTCTAGAAGTAACATTAAGGACTGTGAGGAAAGAGCTTTAAAAATAGGACCAAGCACCCTCAACAGAGGGGATACGGTCATTTCTGCGCAAGACTACAGATACCAAGTCGTGTATGAAGGTCAAAGTGCTGACCTGGCATCTGGCTGAGATGACCTGGCACCAGGCTGAGATGACCTGGCACCAGGCTGAGATGACCTGGCACCAGGCTGAGATGACCTGGCACTAGGCTGAGATGACCTGGCATCTGGCTGAGATGACCTGGCACTAGGCTGAGATGACCTGGCACTAGGCTGAGATGACCTGGCATCTGGCTGAGATGACCTGGCACCAGGCTGAGATGACCTGGCAACAGGCTGAGATGACCTGGCACCAGGCTGAGATGACCTGGCACCAGGTCGAGATGACCTGGCACTAGGCTGAGATGACCTGGCAACAGGATGAGATGACCTGGCAACAGGCTGAGATGACCTGGCACTAGGCTGAGATGACCTGGCAACAGGCTGAGATGACCTGGCACTAGGCTGAGATGACCTGGCACTAGGCTGAGATGACCTGGCACTAGGCTGAGATTACCTGGCAACAGGCTGAGATGACCTGGCAAAAATAAATTATAAAATTTGATTTGATTTGAACAGGCTGAGATGACCTGGCAACAGGCTGAGATGACCTGGCAACAGGCTGAGATGACCTGGCAACAGGCTGAGATGACCTGGCAACAGGCTGAGATGACCTGGCACTAGGCTGAGATGACCTGGCACTAGGCTGAGATGACCTGGCATCTGGCTGAGACGACCTGGCAACAGGCTGAGATGACCTGGCACTAGGCTGAGATGACCTGGTATCTGGCTGAGATGACCTGGCATCTGGCTGAAATGACCTGGCAACAGGCTGGGATGACGTGGCACTAGGCTGAGATGACCTGGCAACAGGCTGAGATGACCTGGCAACAGGCTGAGATGACCTGGCAAAAATAAATTATAACATTTGATTTGATTTGAACAGGCTGAGATGACCTGGCACTAGGCTGAGATGACCTGGCATCAGGCTGAGATGACCTGGCATCAGGCTGAGATGACCTGGCACCACTAGGCTGAGATGACCTGGCACCACTAGGCTGAGATGACCTGGCAACAGGCTGAGATGACCTGGCAACAGGCTGAGATGACCTGGCACTAGGCTGAGATGACCTGGCACTAGGCTGAGATGACCTGGCACCACCAGGCTGAGATGACCTGGCACCACCAGGCTGAGATGACCTGGCACTAGGCTGAGATGACCTGGTACTACTCTGAGATGATCTGGCACTAGGCTGAGATGACCTGGCATCAGGCTGAGATGACCTGGCACCACTAGGCTGAGATGACCTGGCACCACTAGGCTGAGATGACCTGGCACTAGGCTGAGATGACCTGGCATCAGGCTGAGATGACCTGGCACTAGGCTGAGATGACCTAGCCCTAGGCTGAGATGACCTGGCACTAGGCTGAGATGACCTTTCAAAGGGCCGAGATGACCTTTCAAAGGGCCGAGATGACCTGGCACTAGGCTGAGATGACCTGGCACTATGCTGAGATGACCTGGCAACAGGCTGAGATGACCTGGCAACAGGCTGAGATGACCTGGCACCAGGCTGAGATGACCTGGCACCAGGCCGAGATGACCTGGCACTAGGCTGAGATGTTCTGGCACTAGGCTGAGATGACCTGGCAACAGGATGAGATGACCTGGCAACAGGCTGAGATGACCTGGTAACAGGCTGAGATGACCTGGCAACAGGCTGAGATGACCTGGCACTAGGCTGAGATGACCTGGCACTAGGCTGAGATGACCTGGCACCAGGCTGAGATGACCTGGCACCAGGCTGAGATGACCTGGCATCTGGCTGAGATGACCTGGCACTAGGCTGAGATGACCTGGCACTAGGCTGAGATGACCTGGCAACAGGCTGAGATGACCTGGCAAAAATAAATTATAAAATTTGATTTGATTTGAACAGGCTGAGATGACCTGGTAACAGGCTGAGATGACCTGGCAACAGGCTGAGATGACCTGGCAACAGGCTGAGATGACCTGGCAACAGGCTGAGATGACCTGGCACTAGGCTGAGATGACCGGGCACTAGGCTGAGATGACCTGGCATCTGGCTGAGACGACCTGGCAACAGGCTGAGATGACCTGGCACTAGGCTGAGATGACCTGGTATCTGGCTGAGATGACCTGGCATCTGGCTGAAATGACCTGGCAACAGGCTGAGATGACCTGGCACTAGGCTGAGATGACCTGGCACTAGGCTGAGATGACCTGGCACTAGGCTGAGATTACCTGGCAACAGGCTGAGATGACCTGGCAAAAATAAATTATAAAATTTGATTTGATTTGAACAGGCTGAGATGACCTGGCAACAGGCTGAGATGACCTGGCAACAGGCTGAGATGACCTGGCAACAGGCTGAGATGACCTGGCACTAGGCTGAGATGACCTGGCACTAGGCTGAGATGACCTGGCATCTGGCTGAGACGACCTGGCAACAGGCTGAGATGACCTGGCACTAGGCTGAGATGACCTGGTATCTGGCTGAGATGACCTGGCATCTGGCTGAAATGACCTGGCAACAGGCTGAGATGACCTGGCACTAGGCTGAGATGACCTGGCACTAGGCTGAGATGACCTGGCAACAGGCTGAGATGACCTGGCAAAAATAAATTATAAAATTTGATTTGATTTGAACAGGCTGAGATGACCTGGTAACAGGCTGAGATGACCTGGCAACAGGCTGAGATGACCTGGCACTAGGCTGAGATGACCTGGCACTAGGCTGAGATGACCTGGCACCACCAGGCTGAGATGACCTGGCACCACCAGGCTGAGATGACCTGGCACTAGGCTGAGATGACCTGGCACTAGGCTGAGATGACCTGGCACTAGGCTGAGATGACCTGGCATCAGGCTGAGATGACCTTGCACCACTAGGCTGAGATGACCTGGCACTAGGCTGAGATGACCTGGCATCAGGCTGAGATGACCTGGCACTAGGCTGAGATGACCTGGCACTAGGCTGAGATGACCTGGCACTAGGCTGAGATGACCTGGCACTAGGCTGAGATGACCTTTCAAAGGGCCGAGATGACCTGGCACTAGGCTGAGATGACCTGGCACTATGCTGAGATGACCTGGCAACAGGCTGAGATGACCTGGCAACAGGCTGAGATGACCTGGCACCAGGCTGAGATGACCTGGCACCAGGCCGAGATGACCTGGCACTAGGCTGAGATGTTCTGGCACTAGGCTGAGATGACCTGGCAACAGGATGAGATGACCTGGCAACAGGCTGAGATGACCTGGTAACAGGCTGAGATGACCTGGCAACAGGCTGAGATGACCTGGCACTAGGCTGAGATGACCTGGCACTAGGCTGAGATGACCTGGCACCAGGCTGAGATGACCTGGCACCAGGCTGAGATGACCTGGCATCTGGCTGAGATGACCTGGCACTAGGCTGAGATGACCTGGCACTAGGCTGAGATGACCTGGCAACAGGCTGAGATGACCTGGCAAAAATAAATTATAAAATTTGATTTGATTTGAACAGGCTGAGATGACCTGGTAACAGGCTGAGATGACCTGGCAACAGGCTGAGATGACCTGGCAACAGGCTGAGATGACCTGGCACTAGGCTGAGATGACCTGGCACTAGGCTGAGATGACCTGGCACTAGGCTGAGATGACCTGGCACTAGGCTGAGATGACCTGGCATCTGGCTGAGACGACCTGGCAACAGGCTGAGATGACCTGGCAAAAATAAATTATAAAATTTGATTTGATTTGAACAGGCTGAGATGACCTGGTAACAGGCTGAGATGACCTGGCAACAGGCTGAGATGACCTGGCACTAGGCTGAGATGACCTGGCACTAGGCTGAGATGACCTGGCACTAGGCTGAGATGACCTGGCATCTGGCTGAGACGACCTGGCAACAGGCTGAGATGACCTGGCACTAGGCTGAGATGACCTGGTATCTGGCTGAGATGACCTGGCATCTGGCTGAAATGACCTGGCAACAGGCTGAGATGACCTGGCACTAGGCTGAGATGACCTGGCACCAACAGGCTGAGATGACCTGGCACCAACAGGCTGAGATGACCTGGCATCTGGCTGAGATGACCTGGCACTAGGCTGAGATGACCTGGCACTAGGCTGAGATGACCTGGCAACAGGCTGAGATTACCTGGCACTAGGATGAGATGACCTGGCATCTGGCTGAGATGACCTGGCATCTGGCTGAGATGACCTGGCATCTGGCTGAGATGACCTGGCAACAGGCTGAGATGACCTGGCACTAGGCTGAGATGACCTGGCACTAGGCTGAGATGACCTGGCACCTGGCTGAGATGACCTGGCAACAAGCTGAGATGACCTGGCATCTGGCTGAGATGACCTGGCACTAGGCTGAGATGACCTGGCAACAGGCTGAGATGACCTGTCACTAGGCTGAGATGACCTGGCACTAGGCTGAGATGACCTGGCATCTGGCTGAGATGACCTGGCACTAGGCTGAGATGACCTGGCACTAGGCTGAGATGACCTGGCACTAGGCTGAGATGACCTGGCATCTGGCTGAGATGACCTGGCATCTGGCTGAGATGACCTGGCATCTGGCTGAGATGACCTGGCAACAGGCTGAGATGACCTGGCACTAGGCTGAGATGACCTGGCATCAGACTGAGAGTACCTGGCACTAGGCTGAGATGACCTGGCACCTGGCTGAGATGACCTGGCAACAAGCTGAGATGACCTGGCATCTGGCTGAGATGACCTGGCAACAGGCTGAGATGACCTGGCACCTGGCTGAGATGACCTGGCAACAGGCTGAGATGACCTGGCACTAGGCTGAGATGACCTGGCAACAGGCTGAGATGACCTGTCACTAGGCTGAGATGACCTGGCACCAGGCTGAGATGACCTGGCACTAGGCTGAGATGACCTGGCATCTGGCTGAGATTACCTGGCACTAGGCTGAGATGACCTGGCAACAGGCTGAGCTGACCTGGCACTAGGCTGAGATGACCTGGCACCAGGCTGAGATGACCTGGCAACAGGCTGAGGTGACCTGGCACTAGGCTGAGATGACCTGGCACTAGGCTGAGATGACCTGGCACCACCAGGCTGAGATGACCTGGCACCACCAGGCTGAGATGACCTGGCACCAGGCTGAGATGACCTGGCACCAGGCTGAGATGACCTGGCACCAGGCTGAGATGACCTGGCACTAGGCTGAGATGACCTGGCACTAGGCTGAGATGACCTGTCATCTGGCTGAGATGTGAGATTTCTTCAGAAGAGGAGACAAGAGACACTATCAGGACCATTACATGACCCTATCGAACAAAACAAACATTTATTGTGGAACTGGGATTCCTGGGAGTGCATTCTGATGAAGATTATCAAAGGTAAGTGAATATTTATAATGCTATTTCTGACATCTGTTGACAACACAACATGGCGGATATGTTGGGTTGTGTTGGTATCTGAGCGCTGTACTCAGATTATTGCATGGTGTGCTTTTTCCGTAAAGTTTTTTTGAAATCTGACAGCGGTTGCATTAAGGAGAAGTGGATCTAAAAGTCCATGCATAACAGTTGTATCTTTTAGCAATGTTTATTATGAGTATTTCTCTCTGCAAAATCACCGGATGTTTTGGAACTACTGAACGTAACGCGACAATGTAAACTCAGATTTTTGGATATAAATATGAACTTTACCGAACAAAACATACATGTATTGTGTAACATGAAGTCCTATGAGTGTCATCTGATGAAGATCATCAAAGGTTAGTGATTAATTTGATCTATATTTCTGCTTTTTGTGACTCCTCTCTTTGGCTGGAAAAATGGCTGTGTTTTTCTATGACTTGGCTCTGACCTAACATAATTGTTTGGTTTGCTTTCGTCGTAAAGCCTTTTTTGAAATCGGACACTGTGGCTGGATTTACAACAAGTGTATCTTGAAAATGGTGTAAAATACTTGTATGTTTGAGGAATTTTAATTATGGGATTTCTGTTGTTTTGAATTTGGCGCCCTGCACTTTCACTGGCTGTTGACGAGGTGGGGCGCTACCGTCCCACATACCCTAGAGAGGATAAGAGCGTTCCAGTTCCCTTTACTTGCGACATCTTCCCTCACTCAGTCAGAGATGTAGAATGTACTCCCGACAGCACCTTCCTCCAATTGGGAGGAGAGAGGAATGACACGTTAGACACAGATCTATTGTTTCTGGGGGTAAGAGGTGTATAGGGGATGGAGAGAGAGGGAGAGGGAGAGGGAGAGGGAGAGAGGGAGGAGAGAGGGAGGGAGGGAGGGAGGGAGGGGGGGAGGGAGGGGGAGAGGGAGAGGGAGAGGGAGAGAGGGAGGGAGGGAGGGAGGGAGGGAGGGAGGGAGGGAGGGAGGGATGGAGGGGAGGAGGGAGAGGAGGGGGAGAGGGGGAGAGGGAGGGGAGGGGGAGAGGGGGGAGAGGGAGGGGAGAGGGAGGGGGAGGAGGGAGAGGGAGAGGGAGAGGGAGCAGGGAGAGGGAGGAGGAGGGAGGAGGGCAGGGAGGGAGGGAGTGGGGGAGAGGGGAGAGGGAGGGGGAGAGGGAGGGGAGAGGGAGGGGAGAGGAGGGAGAGGGGAGGAGAGGGAGAGGAGAGGGGAGAGGAGGAGAGGAGGGAGGAGGAGGGAGGGAGAGGGAGAGGGAGGGGGGGAGGGGAGAGAGGGGAGAGAGGGGAGGGAGGGGGGAGAGGGGAGAGGGGAGAGAGAGAGGGAGAGAGTAGGGGAGAGAGGGAGAGAGGGAGAGGGAAGAGGGAGAGGGAGAGGGAGGAGAGGGAGTAGGGGGGGAGAGGGAGGGAGAGAGGGAGAGAGGGAGGACAGAGAGGGAGAGGGAGAGGGAGAGGGAGAGAGGGGAGGCGAGGAGGGAGGAGGGAGAGAGGGAGAGGAGGGAGAGAGGGGGAGAGGGGGGGAGAGGGGGAGAGGGGGGAGCGGAGGGGGAGAGGGGAGAGGGAGAGGGAGGGATGAGGGAGAGGGAGAAGGAGGGGGAGAGGGGAGAGGGAGAGGGGAGGGAGGGGAGAGAGGGAGGGGAGAGGGAGAGGAGGAGGGGGAGGGGGAGAGGGAGAGGGAGGGGGAGGAGGGAGGGAGAGAGGGGAGCGAGGGAGAGAGAGAGAGGGGAGCGAGGGCGAGAGGAGCGAGGGAGAGGGATGAGACGAGAGAGAGGGAGGAGGGGAGAGGGAGAGGAGAGGGGAGAGGGAAGAGGAGAGGGGAGAGGGAGAGGAGAGGGAGAGGAGAGAGAGAGAGAGAGAGGGAGAAGGGGGGAGAGGGAGGAGGAGGGAGGGAGGGAGGGAGGAGGGGGAGAGGAGAGGGGAGCGAGGAGAGGGAGAAGGGGGGGAGAGGGAGAGGGAGAGGGAGAGGGGAGAAGAGAGGGGAGGGGGAGGGGGAGGGAGGGAGGGAGGGAAGGGAG
>NW_024061452.1:72500-126915 GCF_016432855.1 Salvelinus namaycush
TTATGGTTGTGAGGTCTGGGGTCCGCTCACCAACCAAGATTTCACAAAATGGGACAAACACCAAATTGAGACTCTGCATGCAGAACTCTGCAGAAATATCCTCTGTGTACAACATAAAACACCAAATAATACATGCAGAGCAGAATTAGGCCGATACCCACTAATTATCCAAATCCAGAAAAGAGCTGTTAAAACTACAACACCTAAAAAGAAGTGATTCCCAACACTTCCTAACAAAGCCTTCACCTACAGAGAGATGAACTTGGAGAAGAGTCCCCTAAGCAAGCTGGTCCTGGGGCTCTGTTCACAAACACAAACAGACCCCACAGAGCCCCAGGACAACAACACAATTAGACCCAACCAAATCATGAGAAAAAAAAAAAAATCCTTGACACATTGGAAAGAATTAACACAAAACAGAGCAAATTAGGAAAGGAAAGCTTTGACTATGTACAGACTCAGTGAGCATAGCCTTGCTATTGAGAAGGCCGCCGTAGGCAGACATGGCTCTCAAGAGAAGACAGGCTATGTGCTCACTGCCCACAAAATGAGGTGGAAACTGAGCTGCACTTCCTAACCTCCTGCCCAATGTATGACCATATTAGAGACACATATTTCCCTCAGCTTACACAGATCCACAAAGAATTAGAAAACAAATCCAATTTTGATAAACTCCCATATCTACTGGGTGAAATACCACAGTGTGTCATCACAGCAGCAAGATGTGTGACCTGTTGTCACAAGAAAAGGGCAACCAGTGAAGAACAAACACCATTGTAAATACAACCCATATTTATGTTTATTTATTTTCCCTTTTGTACTTTAACTATTTGCACATCGTTACAACACTGTATATAGACATAATATGACATTTGAAATGTTCCTCTGAAACTTCTCTGAAAGTGTAATGTTTACTGTTCATTTGTTATTGTTTATTGCACATTAATGTATTATCTATTTTACTTGTATCCGATAAATTCCTTTGATTTGAGATTATTTATTATTTTTTTATTTCGCGTTTGGAAAGTTTTCTTCTTTCTGACTATTTCTACATTTTGTTCAGTTAAAGATGTATTGTAAAACTGATTAAATTGTTGTTTACCTCATCAATCTAGACACAATACCTCATAATGACAAAGCAAAAACAGGTGTGATGCCGCCACCGCCATGCTTCACCGTAGGGATGGTGCCAGGTTTCCCCCAGATGTGACGCTTGGCATTCAGGTCAAAGAGTTCAATCTTGGTTTCATCACACAAGAGAATCTTGTTTCTCATGGTCTGAGAGTCTTTAGGTGCCTTTTGGAAAACTCCAAGCAGGCTGTCATGTTCCTTTTACTGAGGAGTGGCCTCCATCTGGCCACTCTACCATAAAGGCCTGATTGGTGGAGTGCTGCAGAGATGGTTGTCCTTCTGGAAGGTTCTCCACAGAGGAACTCTAGAGCTCTGTCAGAGTTACCATCGGGTTCTTGGTCACCTCCCTGACCAAGGCTCTTCTCCCCCCAATTGCTCAGTTTGGCCGGGCGGCCAGCTCTAGGAAGAGTCTTGGTGTTTCTAAACTTCTTCCATTTAAGAATGATGGAGGCCACTGTGTTCATGGACCTTCAACGCTGCAGAATTTTTTGGGGTACCGTACCCCAGATCTGTGCCTCGACACAATCCTGTCTTGGAGCTCTACGGACAATTCCTTAGATCTCATGGCTTGGTTTTTGCTCTGACATGCACTGCCAACTGTGCGACCTTATATAGACAGGTGTGTGCCTTTCCAAACCATGTCCAATCAATTGAATTTATCACAGGTGGGCTCCAATCAAGTTGTAGAAACATCAAGGATGATCAATGGAAACAGGATGCACCTGAGCTCAATTTTGAGTCTCATAGCAAAGGGTCTGAAAACTTATGTAAATAAGTATTTCTGTTTTCTATTTTTAATAAATGTGAAAAACGTCCAATAACCAGTTTTCGCTTCGTCATTATGGGGTATTTTGATGTCATTATGGGGTATTGTGATGTCATTATGGGGTATTGTGATGTCATTATGGGGTATTGTGATGTCATTATGGGGTATTGTGATGTCATTATGGGGTATTGTGTGTAGATTGCTGAGAATTTTTTTACATTTAATCAATGTTAGAAAAAAGCTGTAACGTAACAAAATGTGGAAAAAGTCAAAGGGTCTGAATACTTCCCGAAGGCACAGTATATACACAGTATATATACATAGAATATATATATAGAGAGAGAGAGAGAGAGAGAGAGAGAGAGAGAGAGAGAGAGAGAGAGAGAGAGAGAGAGAGAGAGAGAGAAATAGAGAAATAGAGAGAGAGAGAGAGAGAGTACATATGTCTGTCCCTTACCTTACAGGTCTTGCTCTTCTCTTCTCTTCCTATCCCCTGGCTGTGTCCCTGGTTGTGCCCCTGGCTGTGCTCCTGGCTGTGCCCCTGGTTGTGCCCCTGGCTGTACCCCTGGTTGTTCCACTGGTTGTGCCCCTGGTAGTTCCCCTGGTTGTGCCCACCCAGGCAGGGTGTGGGTGTGAGATTCCCCCTCTGATGGTAATGCCCCCCAGGCAGGGTGGCATTGTAGCAGCAGCCGCAGGGCGAAGGGAAGTGGGTGTACCATAGGTCCTCTGCCACTAGGGGGGATTTAGGGGTAAAGGGGTACAGCAGACCACCCATACCCTGGACCCCTTCACCTTCCCTGCTGCCCTTAGGGTTACACATCCACCTCCGTACCTGGGGACAGGGAGGAGGATAAGGGGGCGGGGGGATGGGGAGGTAGGTGGAGGATGGTGAATGGGGGGGGAGGAGGCAGGATGGAGGAGGGAGGATGGGGGATGGGGGGATGGAGGAGGGAGGAGGGAGAGGGAGGAGAGAGGAGGGAGGAGGGAAGGAGGCGGGATGGGGGATGTGGAGGTAGGTGGGAGGATGGTGAATGGGGGGGAGGAGGCAGGGATGGAAGGAGGAAGGGGATGGGGGATGGGGGAGGAGGAGGGAGGAGGTAGGGAGAGGGAGGATGGAGGAGGGAGGAGGAGGAGGAGGGGGAGGGAGGAGGGAGGATGGGAGAGGGAGGATGGAGGAGGGAGGAGGGAGGAGAGGAGGAGGAGGAGGCAGGGAGGAGGAAGGAGGGAGAAGGAAGGAGGGAGAAGGGAGAATGGAGAAGGGAGAATGGAGGAGGGAGAATGAGGAGGGTAAAGAGGGAGATGTCATCATGTTTATCATCATAGGAGTAATGTGTACTACCGAAAGGGCAGAGAAACAAGTTTCCTTCCTTCGCCCTCTTCCTCTTGCCTCCTCCAGTTGCAGTAATGCCACAATCAGCTGGTTATAATTCTGGATAAAGCAAACGTTTCAGTCTGCTCTGTTAACTGCACATGTGACATAACAATTTGTTTCAAGAAGCCAGGCGTATGTCACTCATTCATAGGAGAGGCAATCAAACTTCATTTTGTATTTTATTATTTTATTAAAATGCATTTTTTGTGGGGCAGACGTGCCTTTTGGAACGTAAACTTTTATAACAAACTTGTAAATATGTTAAATTTACGAGCCTAGTTGGTTTAGCCACAGAAAAAGCCAGGAACCTTCCCGCTAACCACGATTGGCTGAGATAATGGATGGGCTGGACGAGAGAAGAGTTCGGATTGGTCTGCCATGTAGCACGCTTCTGTCAATAACATGAGCTGATAATCCTTGCTACACAGATTTTGTATGTATGTATGTATGCAACATTTTGCCACATACTTGTTTTAGAAAGGGCAACATTTTGCCACATACGTGTTTTAGAAAGGGCAACATTTTGATAAAGGTTCCATTTCAATTAACTGTTAGTGAGAGGTTGTAATCTGGATAAATGGAAAAAGGCAATTTTTAAACAATTACTAATTTTATTTTATATTACTAATCTACTGGAGAACTGGTTTGGGTTTAAGTATCACATTTGTATGACTGATGCTTTTCGTGAGAGGTTTAATGCTTTTATATTTAATAATTTTAGCCCCCCCCCCGAACTCATATTCATTATATAAATAAGCACATTTAATTTTGCCTGGCTTGCCGTTCCAAATAAAGTGGAATATATTTTTCTCAAAGAATTTAAATACATAAGTAAATATGTAAACTGGGATATGACTAAATAATTAATCAGGGTGATTTCTTCACAGATAGACAGGTATTTACGTTTCCATGGTAACAAGATGTGATCTATTTTGGCTAACTTTCTATTAACATTTGTTGTAGTAGATTCCTTTATTTCATAAATACAGAGTATGTCCATTTTACTGTCAGATCATTGTATTGGTAAACTACATGGTAATGTCAAAGTAGCATTTTATAGTGATCCAATACGTAATATAGTACACTGATCATAATTTGGTTTATGAGAGAGGTTAGAAAGGTTAGAAAAAGAGAGAGGTTAGAAAAAGAGAGAGGTTAGAAAAGGTATCTAGATCCTCTATTAGGTTGTGGAGGGATCCATATTCCGTACAATGAATATTATATACAGTATATATATATCCGACTTCAACTGTATAGATATAGATATATATATATATATATATATCTATACAGTTGAAGTCGGAAGTTTACATACACTTAGGTTGGAGTCATTAAAACTAGTTTTTCAACCACTCCACAAATTTCTTGTTAACAAACTATAGTTTTGGCGAGTCGGTTAGGACATACAAGACATTTTTCCAAAAATTGTTTACAGACAGATTATTTCACTTATAATTGTAACGGCTGTCCTCCTCCTCTTCTTCCGAAGAGGAGGAGTAGTGAGCAGACCAAAATGCAGCGGGTTTTGAGAACATAATGAATTTATTAAATAATAACACGAAGAACGCAGGAACAGGTACAGACTACAACAAACGAACGAACAAACGCTACAGTCCCGTGTGGTACGAACAAACATACAGACACGGAAGACGATCACCCACAAACACACAGTGTGAACAGCCTACCTTTATATGGTTCTCAATCAGAGGAAACGTCAAACACCTGTCCCTGATTGAGAACCATATAAGGCTAATTACCAATAACCTAAACATAGAAACACAAAACATAGAATGCCCACCCCAACTCACGCCCTGACCAACTAAACACATACAAAAACAACAGAAAACAGGTCAGGAACGTGACAGAACCCCCCCCTCAAGGTGCGAACTCCGGGCGCACCCCTAAAACTCAAGGGGAGGGTCTGGGTGGGCATCTGTCCGCGGTGGCGGCTCCGGCGCAGGACGAGGACACCACTCCACCATTGTCTTTGTCCCCCTCTTTAGCGTCCTCCGAGTGGCGATCCTCGCCCCCAACCCTGGTCTAGGAACCTTCACACCGGTCCCCGCTAGATAACTCAGGACATAGAGGTAGCTCAGAACAGAGAGATAGCTCAGGACAGAGAGGTAGCTCATGACAAAGAGGTAGCTCATGACAAAGAGGTAGCTCAGGACAGAGGGGCAACTCTGGACTACTGGCAGCTCCGGACTGAATGGCAGCTCCGGACTGAGTGGCAGCTCCGGACTGAGTGGCAGCTCCGGACTGAGTGACAGCTCCGGACTGAGTGGCAGCTCATGACTGTAGGGCAGCTCATGACTGTAGGGCAGCTCATGACTGTAGGGCAGCTCATGACTGTAGGGCAGCTCATGACTGTAGGGCAGCTCATGACTGGAGGGCAGCTCATGACTGGAGGGCAGCTCATGACTGGAGGGCGAATCCTGGCTGGCTGGCTCTGGCGAATCCTGGCTGGCTGGCTCTGGCGGATCCTGGCTGGCTGGCTCTGGCGGATCCTGGCTGGCTGGCTCTGGCGGATCCTGGCTGGCTGGCTCTGGCGGATCCTGGCTGGCTGGCGGCTCTGGCGGATCCTGGCTGGCTGGCGGCTCTGGCGGATCCTGGCTGGCTGGCGGCTCTGGCGGATCCTGGCTGGCTGGCGGCTCTGGCGGATCCTGGCTGGCTGGCGGCTCTGGCGGATCCTGGCTGGCTGGCGGCTCTGGCGGATCCTGGCTGGCTGGCGGCTCTGGCGGATCCTGGCTGGCTGGCGGCTCTGGCGGATCCTGGCTGGCTGGCGGCTCTGGCTGATCCTGTCTGGCGGAAGGCTCTGGCTGAACCTGTCTGGCGGAAGGCTCTGGCTGATCCTGTCTGGCGGAAGGCTCTGGCTGATCCTGTCTGGCGGAAGGCTCTGGCTGATCCTGTCTGGCGGAAGGCTCTGGCTGATCCTGTCTGGCGGAAGGCTCTGGCTGATCCTGTCTGGCGGAAGGCTCTGGCTGATCCTGTCTGACGGAAGGCTCTAGCGGCTCCTGTCTGGCGGAAGGCTCTAGCGGCTCCTGTCTGGCGGATGGCTCTGAAGGCTCATGGCAGACGGGCGGCTTTGCAGGCTCAGTACAGACGGGCGGCTTTGAAAGCTCAGTACAGACGGGCAGTTCATGCGGCGCTTGGCAGACGGACAGGTCAGACGGCGTTGGGCAGACGGACAGTTCAGGCGCCGTTGGGCAGACGGGCAGTTCAGGCGCCGTTGGGCAGATGGGCAGTTCAGGCCGGCTGAGGCGCACTGTAGGCCTAGTGCGTGGTGCCGGAACTGGAGGTACCGGGCTAAGGACACGCACCATCAGGCTAGTGCGGGGAACAACAACAGGGCACACTGAGTTCTCGAGGCGCACTATAGGACTGGTGCGTGGTACCGGGACTGGTGGTACCGGGCTGAGGGCACGCACCTCAGGGCGAGTGCGGGGAGAAGGATCAGTGCGTACAGGGCTCAGGAGACGCACAGGAGGCTTGATGCGTGGTGTCAGCACTGGTGGTACTGGGCTGGAGACACGCACCACAGGGCTAGTGCGGGGAGCAGTAACAGGACGCACAGGACTCTGGAGACGCACAGGAGGCTTGATGCGTGGTGCCGGAACTGGAGGCACTGGGCTGGATACACGCACCACAGGGAGAGTGCGTGGAGGAGGAACAGGGCTCTGGAGACACACTGGAAGCCTGGTGCGTGGTGTAGGCACTGGTGGTACTGGCCTGGAGCGGGGAGGTGGCACCGGAAATACCGGACCGTGCAGGCGTACTGGCTCCCTTGAGCACTGAGCCTGCCCAACCTTACCTGGTTGTATGCTCCCCGTCGCCCGACCAGTGCGGGGAGGTGGAATAACCCGCACCGGGCTATGTAGGCGAACCGGGGACACCATGCGTAAGGCTGGTGCCATGTAAGCCGGCCCGAGGAGACGCACTGGTGGCCAGATGCGTTGGACCGGCTTCATGACATCCGGCTCAACGCTCAATCTAGCTCGGCCGATACGTGGAGCTGGAATGTACCGAACCGGGCTATGCACTCGTACAGGAGACACCATGCGCTCTACTGCGTAACACGGTGTCTGCCCGTACTCTCGCTCTCCACGGTAAGTACAGGGAGTAGGCGCAGGTCTCCTACCTGACTTCGCCACTCTCCCTTTAAGCCCCCTCCCAAGAAATTTTTGGGGTTTACTCACAGGCTTCCTTGCTAGTCGCGTACCCTCATAACTCCGGTTCCTCTCTCCGGTTGCCTCTGCTCTCCTAATCGCCTCCAGCTGTTCCCATGGGAGGCGATCTCTTCCAGCTCGGATCTCCTCCCATGTGTAGCAACCCTTGCCGTCCAAAACATCCTCCCATGTCCACGAGTCCTGGTTTCTTTGCCGCTGTTGTTGGTTCCTCTCACGCTGCTTGATCCATGGTTGGTGGGTGATTCTGTAACGGCTGTCCTCCTCCTCTTCTTCTGAAGAGGAGGAGTAGTGAGCAGACCAAAATGCAGCGGGTTTTGAGAACATAATGAATTTATTAAATAATAACACGAAGAACGCAGGAACAGGTACAGACTACAACAAACGAACGAACAAACGCTACAGTCCCGTGTGGTACGAACAAACATACAGACACGGAAGACAATCACCCACAAACACACAGTGTGAACAGCCTACCTTTATATGGTTCTCAATCAGAGGAAACGTCAAACACCTGTCCCTGATTGAGAACCATATAAGGCTAATTACCAATAACCTAAACATAGAAACACAAAACATAGAATGCCCACCCCAACTCACGCCCTGACCAACTAAACACATACAAAAACAACAGAAAACAGGTCAGGAACGTGACAATAATTCACTGTGTCACAATTCCAGTGGGTCAGAAGTTAACATACACTAAGTTGACTGTGCCTTTAAACAGGAAAATTCCAGAAATTTACAGAGTGAGCTAAACAATTAACCATAATTCTTAATTCCAGAAAATTATGTCATGGCTTTAGAAGCTTCTGATAGGCTAATTGACATCATTTGAGTCAATTGGAGGTGTACCTGTGGATGTATTTCAAGGCCTAACTTCAAACTCAGTACCTCTTTGCTTGACATCATGGGAAAATTAAAAAAATCAGCCAAGACCTCAGTTTTTTTTTTTAGACCTCCACAAGTCTGGTTCATCCTTGGGAGCAATTTCCAAAGGCCTGAAGGTACCACTTTCATCTGTACAAACAATAGTACGCAAGTATAAACACCATGGGACCACGCAGCCGTCATACCGCTCAGGAAGGAGACGCGTTCTGTCTCCTAGAGATGAACGTACTTTTGTGTGAAAAGTGCCTATCAATCCCAGAACAACAGCAAAGGACCATGTGAAGATGCTGGAGGAAACAGGTACAAAAGTATCTATATCCACAGTAAAACGAGTCCTATATCGACATAACCTGAAAGGCCGCTCAGCAAGGAAGAAGCCACTGCTCCAAAACCGCCATAAAAAAGCCAGACTACGGTTTGCAACTGCACATGGGGACAAAGATTGTACTTTTTGTAGAAATGTCCTCTGGTCTGATGAAATAAAAATGGAACTGTTTGGCTGTAATGACCATCGTTATGTTTGGAGGAAAAAGGTGGAGGCTTGCAAGCCAAAGAACACCATCCCAACCGTGAAGCACGGGGGTGGCAGCATCATGTTGTGGGGGTGCTTTGCTGCAGGAGGGACTGGTGCACTTCACAAAATAGATGGCATCATGAGGTAGGAACATTTCTGGATATATTGAAGCAACATCTCAAGACATCAGTCAGGAAGTTAAAGCTTGGTCTCAAATGTGTCTTCCAAATGGACAATGACCCCAAGCATACTTCCAAAGTTGTGGCAAAATGGCTTAAGGACAACAAAGTCAAGGTATTGGAGTGGCCATCACAAAGCCCTGACCTCAATCCTATAGAACATATGTGGGCAGAACTGAAAAAGCGTGTGCGAGCAAGGAGGCCTACAAACCTGACTCAGTTACACGAGCTCTGTCAGGAGGAATGAGCCAAAATTCACCCAACTTATTGTGGGAAGCTTGTGGAAGGCTACCCGAAACGTTTGACCCAAGCTAAACAATTTAAAGTCAATACTACCAAATAATAATCGAGTGTATGTAAACTTCTGACACACAGGGAATGTGATGAAATAAATAAAAGCTGAAATAAATAATTCTCTCTACTATTATTCTGACATTTAACATTCTTAAAATAAAGTAGTGATCCAAACTGACCTAAGACAGGGAATTTTTTACTAGGATTAAATGTCAGGAATTGTGAAAAACTGAGTTTAAATGTATTTGGCTAAGGTGTATGTAAACTTCCGACTTCAACTGTATAATATTTTTTTTTTAAGCCCTGTATTTATAGCCCCTCGATATTATTGATGGATGACATTTTAATAACATTTCCATAATAAATAGATATGTCGACAGTGGACAACCTTGTTTTACTCCTCCTGACAGTTGAAAACTTTCTTAGAAGTATCCAATATTTACTATTTTATACCTCGGGTTACTTAACTTTAACTTCTTGCGACTACAGGGGGTGCTGTTCCGAATTAGCATTTTGTCGTCTCCAAATTAAACTGCCTAGTACTCAATTCTTGCTCGTACAATATGCATATTATTAATTATATTGGATAGAAAACACCTTCTAGTTTCATACAACGTTGAAATGATGTCTGTGGGTGACCCAGAACTCTTTCTACAGCGAAATCCATGACAGACAGTGAAAGGTCTGAGAGCGAAGCTCTGGTTTCAGATCAGTTTTTAAGGTCTCTGTCTATCCTATGGAACGACACGAACTGCACCCGCCTTCCCCTGGATGTCAGTAACCAATGAGAAGTGGAATGGGCCTTCTCCGTAGCTCTCAGAGGTTATAAAAGACCAAGGAGTGAGAGTAGCCCCCCTTTCGACGCTCGCCCTTACGCAGGAAGGGACCTCCGGACGCCATTTTCACAGGCTCGGTTATCAACTTGAAATGTATCCGTCTGTAATTTAATTCGATATAGGACTTAGAAACATCATAAGGTAGTTAATTTAAACCGTTTTATAGCAATTTATATCCGTTTAGTGCGATTTTGAGGAATTTCTTTGTTGTGCACTCTGAAACTTTGGACACGTTTTGGGGTCCCGTTCGATCGTTAGTGGATATTTCGAAGGACAGAGGACATCTATCGACCAAAAGACGTTTATAACATAGAAAGGATACATTGCCCAAGAATATGATGGAAGAACAGCTCAAAGTAAGCAATATTTAATATGATAAATTGTTGTTCTGTCGAAATATTTTAAACGCATATTTCGCCATTTTGTTTGGTATAGCTTCACTTGGCGAACCCTGTATTGAAAAGTAAGGATAATTTTACAAATGTAAATCAGCGGTTGCATTAAGAACTAATTTGTCTTTCGATTCCTGTCAACCCTGTATTTTTTAGTCAAGTATATGATTAGCTTTCAATTAAACTAGATCACTCTGATAGATGACGTCAGACATATTGAGGCTTGATTTCCTAGTATTTTTATTGTGTAACCACGGTTTTGTATGGCTAAATATGCACCTTTTCGAACAAACTGTATATGTATGTTGTAAAATGATGTTACAGGAGTGTCATCGGAAGAATTCTGAGAAGGTTAGTGAAAAAATTAATATCTTTTGGCGGTGATTACGTTATAGCGCTCTTTGGCTGGAATCGATGCTCTGGTAACGTTTGCACATGTAGTATGCTAACTTATCGATTTATTGTGTTTTCGCTGAAAAACGCTTAGAAAATCTGAAATATGGTCTGAAATCACAAGAACTGGGTCTTTCCATTGCTATGCTTTGTCTATTTTTATGAAATGTTTTATGATGAGTAAATTGGTCATACACGTTGCTCTATCTAGTAATTCTAGTCGATTTGTGATGGTCGGTGCAATTGTAAACTGTGATTTCTACCTGAAATATGCACTTTTTTCTAACAAAAACTATCCTATACCATGAATATGTTATCAGACTGTCATCTGATGGTTTTTTTTATAGGTTATTGGCTATCAATATCTTAGTTGAGCCGAATTGGTGATAGCACCTGAAGGAGTAAGAAACTGATGGAGTTAGAATAGTGGTGTATTTTGCTAACGTGTTTAGCTAATAGATTTACATATTTTGTCTTCCCTGTAAAACATTTTAAAAATCTGAAATGGTGGCTTTATTCACAAGATCTGTATCTTTCATCTGGTGTCTTGGACTTGTGATTTAATGATATTTAGATGCTACTATCTACTTGTGAAGCTATGCTAGCTATGCTAATCAGTGTGTGGGGGGTGGGGGGTGATCCCGGATACGGGGTTGAGGTTCGGTAAAGGTTAACTTTAACCTATTGTATAAGATACTCTCCAAAATTAAAATAGTCCAGGAATTTATATACTGTATAAATTCTAGTACTACTTTATCAAAAGGCCTTTTTTAAAGTCGGCTATGAATACCAGGTCTGGTTTTCCAGATTTCTCATAGTGTTCTATTGTTTCCAGTACTTATATTATCTCCAATGAATCGTCCATGTAAAAAAAATAACTTTCTGATCAGGATGAAATATATCCAATAATACCTTTTTTTATTCTATGTGCAATACATTATGCTAGAATTTTTGCATCACAACATTGAAGTGTAAGAGGCCTCCAGTTTTTTTAGGTCGACTGGATCTGTATACTGTATTTACCACATGGGTTCGGTTTTAGTAATAGTGAAATCAGACCTTCTTGCTGAGTACCTGATAGTTTACAATTTTTTATAGGAGTGGTTAAAACATGCTAATACTGGATCTTTGAATAGATTAAAAAAAAAAAAGTTTTATTTACAGTACCTCAACTGGAATGCTATTCAGCCCTGAAGTTTTAAAACTTGAATATCAGCAAGAAGTTCCTCCTCTGTAATTTGACCCTCACACAAGTCTTTCTGTACAGCTGTTCATTTTACACAATTATTTTGGGGGGAAAATCCCTTACAGTTAACCGCTATCGGCCTATGAGAGGAGCATCCTCTTTTGGAATAAGCCACATAACAAAACATAACAAAACAAATGGAAAATACTAATAATTAATAATAACTAATTATATCAAGAGTGATAATAATAATCATACTAATAATAGCCAATAAAATAATAATAAATACCACCAATCGTCTAACAGTACTGTATATTCTACCAACAAATACCTTTATCCATATGACTGACCCTGCAACAGTAGCACTATGATATGCTGAGTAGCTCTCAGTCAGCACTATGTTGGAATCATATTAAATATTATCTGCACATCTCCTCTCCTCTTTACTGTAAAGCAAGTCGTCTTGTCTTCAGGCTGGTTAATAAATGAATCATGCCTTCTCCTCTCTCCTGTCCTTTATGTGACTGGTGCAGAGAGCCTCTTTATCCCTCTGATATACACGCACGCATGCACCCACGCACACACGCACACGCACGCACCCACACACACACACGCACGCACGCACGCACGCACGCACGCACGCACGCACGCACGCACGCACGCACACACACACACACACCACACACACACACACAAGAACGTACAGGAAGTTCCATGCTTGGATATTAGTAAACAGAAGCTAGTGTGATGGAGCTCCCATCATTACATCATCTGTTCCATCATTGCATCATCTGTTCCATCATTACATCATCTGTTCCATCATTACATCATATGTTCCATTGTATTGTATTGTACAGTATTGTATTATAGTGTATTGTACAGTATTGCATTGTATTGTACAGTATTGTATTGTATTGTACAGTATCATATTGTATTGTATTGTATTGTATTGTACTGTATTGTATTGTATTGTATTGTACTGTATTGTATTGTAGTGTATTGCACAGTATTGTACTGTATTGTATTGTAGTGTATTGTACAGTATTGCATTGTATTGTACAGTATTGTATTGTATTGCATTGTACTGTACAGTATTGTATTATACAGTATTGTATTGTATTGTATTGCATAGTAATGTATTGTATGGTATTGTATTGTATTCTACAGTATTGTATTGCACTGTACAGTATTGTGTTATACAGTGTTGTATTGTATTGTACAGTATTGTATTGTATTGCATTGTGCTGTACATTATTGTATTATACAGTATTGTATTGTACAGTATTGTATTGTATTGCATTGTACTGTACAGTATTGCAGTATACAGTGTTGTATCGTATTGTATTGCATAGTAATGTATTGCACGGTATTGTACTGTATTTTATTGTACAGTATTGCACGGTATTGTATTGTATTCTACAGTATTGTATTGTACTGTATTGTATTGTATTGTATAGTATTGTACTGTATTGCATTGTATTGCAGAGTACCGTATAGTATTGTATTGTATAGTATTGTATTGTATTGTAGAGTATTGTATAGTATTGCATTGTGCTGTATTGTATTGTATTGTAGAGTATGGTACAGTATTGTATTGCATTGTATTGTATTGTATTGTATTGTATTGTATTGTATTGTATTGTAGCGTATTGTATTGTATTGTAGAGTATTGTATAGTATTTCTTTGAATTTGTATTAACCCATCCACCCCTCCCCCTACTACATATAAATACATTTTCCATATAGATTTTAACACATTTTGTATAAATGGTACTTTTATCTACAGCAATCACAACTCAGTAATACACAACCGAACATCAACTCTTTTAATCCCACCCCTCAGTCACTCTCCGCCCATCCCACCTATCACCATAGACCTCAGCTCTTTAATCCCGCCTCTCAGTCACTCTCCGCCCATCCCACCTATCACCATAGACCTCAGCTCTTTAATCCCGCCTCTCAGTCACTCTCCGCCCATCCCACCTATCACCATAGACAACCCTCGTTCGGATTCCACGTGCCACTTATTTTTCAATTGTGCCGTGATGTTTTGCATGATTTTGTTAAACCTTTCTAATCCTATAGTATTGTGAGCTAAAGATGAAAACCCTTTTCCTACCAGTATTATTATATTATTGATTGATTGTGGCTTTCCAGATCACCCAACACTGCTATTTGTAAAGGTTCATTTGAAGTGAATGTTGGGATTTTTTTTTTTAACCGTTCATGAACCTGTGACCAGGAAACAAGCTACATCGGGTCAATACCAGAATACATGATCTAGTGATTCTGTCTCTTCTCAGCAAAATCTACAGAGCTGAGATTGTTGTGTGCCCCATATATATATAGCATTCTGTTAAATTAATGGCAATAATTTTGTCATTTAAATTGAAAAACTCTAAGTGTTCAATCAAATTATTGTTTTTTTTGTACCAGTTCATAAACCATGTGCCATGGAATTGGTACCTCAAAAATCTGTTCTCATTTATTTTGCAACGTGTATGGAGCAGCTGTCAACATTTTGTCCCTAAATGAAACGGGTATATTTCTCTATTTAATCCGAACCTTTTCAGTCAGTTTGTATCTTTTATAGGTGGCAGACTAACAAGTTCCCTACCTTCTCTTCCACTTGCCTCTTCCATGTTTACAGTAACGCTGCAGTCAGTTGGTTGTACGTTTGGATTGAGCATCTACATGGAGAAAGTACTCCTTCCCTTTAACAATTATTTTTTAACGTTACAGCCTTATTCTAAAATGGATTAGATAAAAAAAAAATCCCTCATCAACCAATCTACACACAATACCCCAAAATGACAAAACGAAAACAGGTTTTTAGACATTTTTGCAAATTTATTACAAATAAAAAACTGAAATATCTTATTTACATACGTATTCAGACCCTTTGCTATGAGACTCGAAATTGAGCTCAGGTACATCCTGTTTCCATTGATCATCCTTGAGATGTTTCTACAACTTGGTTGGAGTCCACCTGTGGTAAATTCAATTGATTGGATATGATTTGGAAAGGCACACACCTGTCTATATAAGGTCCCACAGTTGACAGTGCATGTCAGAGCAAAAAACCAAGCCATGAGGTCGAAGGAATTGTCCGTAGAGGTCAGAAACAGGATTGTGTCGAGGCACAGATCTGGGGATGGATACCAACAAAATGTCCGCAGCGTTGAAGGTCCCCAAGAACAAAGTGGCCTCCATCATTCATAAATGGAAGAAGATTGGAACCACCAAGACACTTCCTAGAGCTGCCGCATGACAAAACTGAGCAATTGGGGGGAGAAGGGCCTTGGTCAGGGAGGTGACCAAGAGCCTGATGGTCACTGTGATAGAGCTCCAGAGTTCCTCTGTGGAAATGGGAGAACCTTCCAGAAGGACAACCATCTCTGCAGCACTCCACCAATCAGGCCTTTATGGTAGAGTGGCCAGACAGAAGCCACTCCTCAGTAAAAGCACATGACAGTTCACTTGGAGTTTACCAAAAGGCACCTAAATTACTCTCAGACCATGTGAATCAAGATTCTCTGGTCTGATGAAAACAAGATTGAACTCTTTGTTCTGAATGCCAAGCGTCACGTCTAGAGGAAACCAGGCACCGCTCATCACCTGGCCAAAACAATCCTTACCGTGAAGCATCATGCTGTGGGGATGTTTTTCAGCAGCAGGGACTGGGAGACTAGTCAGGATTGATGAAAAGATGAACGGAGCAAAGTACAGAGAGATCCTTGATGAACACCTGTTCAGGACCTCAAACTGGGGCGAAGGTTCACCTTCCAGCAGGACAACGACCCTAAGCACACAGCCAAGACAACGCAGGAGTGGCTTCGGGACAAGTCTCTGAATGTCCTTTAGTGGCCCAGCCGGAACACGGATTTGAACCCGATCAAACATCTCCGGAGAGACCTGAAAATAGCTGTGCAGCGACGCTCCCCATCCAACCTGACAGAGCTTGAGAGGATCTGCAGAGAAGAATGGGAGAAACTCCCCAAATACAGGTGTGCCGATCTTATAGCGTCATACCCAAGAAGACTCGAGGCTGTAATCGCTGCCAAAGGTGCTTCAACAAAGTACTGAGTAAAGGGTCTGAATACTTATTTAAACGTGATATTTCAGTGTTTTTATTTTAAACATTTGTAAAAAATTCTAAAAACCTGTCTTTGCTTTGACACTATGGGGTATTGTGTGTAGATTGATGAGGGGTAAAAAACGATTTAATCAATTTTAGAATAAGACTGTAACGTGGAAAAAGTCAAGGGGTCTGAATACTTTCCGAATGCTCTGTACAATTTCGATATCCGCATAACTCCTCCATTTCTATTCGTAATATCATAAATAAATATATTTTTCCGTAATTTTTTTTTTTTAAATCAATCAGTATATTTGAGTTTAACCATAATATTTGTTTTAATATTTGTTTTATCTTTTCTGGAGGATTAAATTAAAATGTTATTTCATTGTCTCGTACAGAACTTCCACTATTACATCATCTGTATTGCATTGTTGGAGCTCACCTTTCTCTTCACAAACTGAAAAGCAGAACACTTCTTGAAGGAGAATGCATTCTTCTCTCCTCCTCCTCGTCCTTCTCCTCCTCTTACTTCTTCTTCTCCTCCTCCTCCTCCTCCTCCTCCTCCTCCTCCGTTCAGCAGCTTCATGTTGGCCAGTGGTAGAACACTAGCCTTGGTAGAGCCCAGCGTGACGGATTGACAGGCTGAGAGAGAGAGAGAGAGAGAGAGGGAGAGTAATGAGGGAGGAGTGAGAGGAGTCTGAGAGAAACAGGGGGGATACAGAGATAAAGAGAACAAAAAAAATAGATAGTTCTAGGGAGAGAGGAAAAGAGAGAGAGGTAAGGAGAGAGAGAGGGAGAGAGAGAGAGAGAGAGAGGGGGTAGAGGGAGAATAGAGAGGGGGGAAGGAGGAGAGAGAAAGAGAGAGGAGGAGAGGGATAATAGAGAGAGAAAAAGGGAGAATAGAGAGAGTGAGAGAAAGAGAGAGAGGGGGAGAGGGAGAATAGAGAGGGGGAAGGAGGAGAGAGAAAGAGAGAGGAGGAGAGGGATAATAGAGAGAGAAAGGGAGAATAGAGAGAGTGAGAGAAAGAGAGAGAGGGGGAGAGGGAGAATAGAGAGGGGGAAGGAGGAGAGAGAAAGAGAGAGGAGGAGAGGGATAATAGAGAGAGAAAGGGAGAATAGAGAGAGTGAGAGAGAAAGAGAGAGGAGGAGAGGGATAATAGAGAGAGAAAGGGAGAATAGAGAGAGTGAGAGAGAGAGAGAGAGGGGGAGAGGGAGAATAGAGAGGGGGAAGGAGGAGAGAGAAAGAGAGAGGAGGAGAGGGATAATAGAGAGAGAAAGGGAGAATAGAGAGAGTGAGAGAGAGAGAGAGAGAGAGAGGGAGAGGGAGAATAGAGAGGGGGAAGGAGGAGAGAGAAAGAGAGAGGAGGAGAGGGATAATAGAGAGAGAAAGGGAGAATAGAGAGAGTGAGAGAGAGAGAGAGAGAGAGAGAGAGAGGGGGAGAGGGAGAATAGAGAGGGGGAAGGAGGAGAGAGAAAGAGAGAGGAGGAGAGGGATAATAGAGAGAGAAAAAGGGAGAATAGAGAGAGTGAGAGAGAGAGAGAGAGGGGGAGGGGGAGAATAGAGAGGGGGAAGGAGGAGAGAGAAAGAGAGAGGAGAGGGATAATAGAGAGAGAAAAAGGGAGAATAGAGAGAGTGAGAGAGAGAGAGAGAGAGGGGGAGAGGGAGAATAGAGAGGGGGAAGGAGGAGAGAGAAAGAGAGAGGAGGAGAGGGATAATAGAGAGAGAAAGGGAGAATAGAGAGAGTGAGAGAGAGAGAGATCACAGACTAGCCTTCTGTAGACCCTGTCCTTGTTTGAGACAGGAGTGGAGGTTTCCTTGCTGATGCGACTGCAGAAACAGCGTGATTGAGAAGGAGATTGGATTGCTCATTGCGTGTGAGTGTGTGTCCATGCTCATGCTTCTTTCTGTCTTTGTTTACCTATCGGTACGAGCATATATGTTCTGCTATGTGTGCATTAGTCTCTGTGTGTTTATGCGTGTGTGTGTGTGTGTGTGTGTGTGTGTGTGTGTGTGTGTGTGTGTGTGTGTGTGTGTGTGTGTGTGTGTGTGTGTGTGTGTGTGTGTGTTATTGTCTTACCTCTTGCTATCCTGGTCCCAGATTCTGCTGTTATGGTCCCTGATCTGCTGGTCCCTGATCTGCTGATCCCAGATCAGCTGTTATGGTCCCAGATCTGCTGGTCCCAGATCTGCTGTTATGGTCCCTGATCTGCTGATCCCAGATCTGCTGTTATGGTCCCAGATCTGCTGGTCCCAGATCTGCTGTTATGGTCCCTGATCTGCTGGTCCCAGATCTGCTGTTATGGTCCCTGATCTGCTGGTCCCAGATCTGCTGTTATGGTCCCTGATCTGCTGGTCCCAGATCTGCTGTTATGGTCCCTGATCTGCTGGTCCCAGATCTGCTGTTATGGTCCCTGATCTGCTGGTCCCAGATCTGCTGTTATGGTCCCTGATCTGCAGGTCCCAGATCTGCTGTTATGGTCCCTGATCTGCTGGTCCCAGATCTGCTGTTATGGTCCCTGATCTGCTGGTCCCAGATCTGCTGTTATGGTCCCAGATCTGCTGTTATGGTCCCAGATCTGCTGGTCCCAGATCTGCTGTTATGGTCCCTGATCTGCTGGTCCCAGATCTGCTCTGCTAGCTGTGGTTTTGTTGCTTTGTTGTTTCTGTTGCAGGCTGAAAGAGAGAGAAAGAGAGAGAGAGAGAGACAGAGAGAGAGAGAGAGAGAGAGAGAGAGACAGAGAGACAGAGAGAGAGAGAGAGAGACAGAGAGACAGAGAGACAGAGAGACAGAGACAGAGAGACAGAGACAGAGAGACAGAGAGACAGAGAGAGAGCGAGAGAGTGCTGTGCTGTTGATGCTGGGTCCATCCGTACACACTCCAGCTGCAGACAGAGACCAGCGCGAGACGAGAGCTACTTTATCAATGAAAGCTCTACAGTGAACAACATGCTCCTTCCCTCTCTCCATCTCTCTCCTTCATTCTCCCCCTCTCTCCATCTCCCCCTCTCTCCATCTCCCCCTCTCTCCCTCTCTCTCCTTCATTCCCTCTCTCTCCTTCATTCTCTCCCTCTCTCTCCTTCATTCTCCCCCTCTCTCTCAATCTCTCCCTCTCTCCATCTCTCCCTCTCTCTCCTTCATTCCCTCCCTCTCTCTCCTTCATTCCCTCCCTCTCTCTCCTTCATTCCCTCCCTCATCACCCCTCCCCTCTCTCATTTTTATGCTGCAGTTGATACTCTGTCCCTCCTCTCACTCTGCTTCTCTCTCTCTCCTCTCTCTCGCCCCCCCTCTCTCCTCTTTCTCCCCGCTCTTCTCTCTCCCCCTCTATCCCTGCTCTCCTCTCTCTCCTCTCTCTCGCCCCCCCCTCTCCTCTTTCTCCCCGCTCTTCTCTCTCCCCCTCTATCCCTGCTCTCCTCTCTCTCCCCCTCTCTCCCGCTCTCGCCCTCTCTCTCTCTCTGAAAGAGGAGTGAAGGGTGACAGGGACACAGGGTGACGTTGATGTCTTATAGTCAGCATGGTCACGCTGGTCAACCCTCGTTGTTCATTCCCACTCATTCACATATCTTCTTCAAGTGAATCTGTAAACCTCTCATCTCTCTGTTTACTCTGCTACACTAACCATTAGCTCTGTGTGTGTGTGTGTGTGTGTGTGTGTGTGTGTGTGTGTGTGTGTGTGTGTGTGTGTGTGTGTGTGTGTGTCTGCGTCTGTGTGTCTGCGTCTGTGTGTCTGCGTCTGTGTGTCTGCGTCTGTGTGTCTGCGTCTGTGTGTCTGTGTCTGTGTCTGTGTCTGTGTTACAGAGCTCATTTCTCAAAGAGATACCCAGGGGATATAAACCATCATTCAGTCTCTCTGGATAGCTAGGGTCAGTCCCAAATGACACCCTATTTCCTTTATAGTGCACTACTTTTGACCAGAGGGCTCATAGGGAATAGGGTGCCATTTGGGTAGCAGACTAACACTGTCTCAAAATCAGTTGGAATTTAATAACAGTAAGACATTCTCTGTAAAATATGCATTTCTCAAGAAAACAGCTTCTGCGTACACCACAGGCTGTTTTTATAAAACTTTATACTAAATCACCTCTTATGAATTCAAATCTATCCGAGGAACAACATTTTTTACGAAAAGTAAAAATAAGAATAAAAAGATGACAAAGTTACTAAATGATGTCAACCCACTTAAGCATAATGTACTTCCCAAAAAGCCTCTACAAATACTCAGAACAGCTAAGACAGTGCATTAGTGTCAAATCAAATGTTTTTTGTCACATGTTTCGTAAAACAACAGGTGTAGACTAACATTGAAATGTTTACTTGAATAAATACACAATAACTTGATTGTATACACAGGGTACCAGTACTGAGTCAATGATAACTTGGCTATATACACAGGGTACCAGTACAGAGTCAATGATAACTTGGTTATATACATGGGGTACCAGTACAGAGTCAATGATAACTTGGCTATATACATGGGGTACCAGTACTGAGTCAATGATAACTTGGCTATATACACTGGGTACCAGTACTGAGTCTATATACACTGGGTACCAGTACTGAGTCAATGATTACATGGCTCTATACACAGAGAACCAGTACTGAGTCAATGATAACTTGGCTATATACACAGGGTACCAGTTCAGAGTCAATGATAACTTGGCTATATACACAGGGTACCAGTACAGAGTCAATGATAACTTGGTTATATACACAGGGTACCAGTACAGAGTCAATGATAACTTGGTTATATACACAGGGTACCAGTACTGAGTAATGATAACTTGGCTATATACACAGGGTACCAGTACTGAGTCAATGATAACTTGGCTATATACATGGGGTACCAGTACTGAGTCAATGATAACTTGGTTATATACATGGGGTACCAGTACTGAGTCAATGATAACTTGGTTATATACATGGGGTACCAGTACAGAGTCAATGATAACTTGGCTATATACATGGGGTACCAGTACTGAGTCAATGATATACATGGGGTACCAGTACTGAGTCAATGATAACTTGGTTATATACACAGGGTACCAGTACTGAGTAATGATAACTTGGCTATATACACAGGGTACCAGTACTGAGTCAATGATAACTTGGCTATATACATGGGGTACCAGTACTGAGTCAATGATAACTTGGTTATATACATGGGGTACCAGTACAGAGTCAATGATAACTTGGCTATATACATGGGGTACCAGTACTGAGTCAATGATATACATGGGGTACCAGTACTGAGTCAATGATAACTTGGCTATATACATGGGGTACCAGTACTGAGTCAATGATAACTTGGTTATATACACAGGGTACCAGTTCAGAGTCAATGATAACTTGACTATATACATGGGGTACCAGTACTGAGTCAATGATAACTTGGCTATATACATGGGGTACCAGCACTGAGTCAATGATAACTTGGCTGCATACACAGGGTACCAATACAGAGTCAATGATAACTTGGCTATATACACAGGGTACCAGTACTGAGTCAATGATAACCTGGCTATATACACAGGGTACCAGTACTGAGTCCATGTACAGGGGTACGAGGTAATTGAAGTAGATATGTACATATAGGCGTTGTCATGATACCAGCATTTTGACATCTATACTGATACCAAGTTTAGTATCACTACACTCGATAGCATCACGATACTCGATAGCATCACGATACTCGATAGCAAAACGATACTCGATAACATCACGATACTCGATAGCATCACTACACTCGATAGCAAAACGATACTCGATAGCATCACGATACTCGATAGCATCACGATACTCGATAACATCACGATACTCGATAGCATCACGATACTCGATAGCATCACGATACTCGATAGCATCACGATACTCGATAGCATCACGATACTTGATAGCATCACGATACTCGATAGCATGACAATACTCGATAGCATCTCGATACTCGATAGCATCACGATACTCAATAGCATCACGATACTCGATAGCATCACGATACTCGATAGCATCACGATACTCGATAGCAAAGCGATACTCGATAGCATCACAATACTCGATAGGATCTCGATACTCGATAGCATCACGATACTCGATAGCATCACGATACTCGATAGCATCACGATACTCGATAGCAAAACGATACTCGATAGCATCACGATACTCGATAGCAAAACGATACTCGATAGCAAAACGATACCCGATAGCATCACGGTACTCGATAGCATCACGATACTCGATAGCATCACGATACTCGATAGCAAAGCGATACTCGATAGCATCACAATACTCGATAGGATCTCGATACTCGATAGCATCACGATACTCGATAGCATCACGATACTCGATAGCATCACGATACTCGATAGCAGCACGATACTCGATAGCAAAACGATACTCGATAGCAAAACGATACTCGATAGCAAAACGATACTCGATAGCAAAACGATACTCGATAGCATCACGGTACTCGATAGCATCACGATACTCGATAGCAAACCGATACCATGGCAAAAATATAGTCATATTAGCCACAGTCCCAGAATGACACTTGATCCAGACAGATAAACTCGGCTACTCAATCGTTGGGCATCTTTTGAGTTCATTAGCATTACATTAAAAAAAGAATGAAACCAACATTTTGTAGTGACTGCCATCTATGCATTAATGAATCAATTGTACATTATAAATTTGACTTTCTTTTCTTCAATTTATTTTTTTTACTTATCTAACTACATATGGTAATACTTCATTTGAATGGTAAATCTATATTGATAAACTCAAGATGTAGCCCAGGACTATCCACAATACAGGCGAATACATATTATTCAATAGGAGTGTGTGAATGCAGTTACTGAGCTGGTTTTGGCTGATTTCATGGGGTTACAGAAAATTTCCATAAAATAAGTTTCTTATATATAAAAAAAGATGCCTTCTCTTTCACCAGTAATGGCATTATTCACGAGGCAGTCACTTCGATATCTCGTTGGGAGAGATCTGACAGAAAAAACCGAATGAGTGAATGAATACAGTTTTTAGTGGCAATCAGCTTTGAAATCAGCATATTTTGCGTTATGATTTGCATATTATCACAAACAAAGAAACAGGGTAGTGAATTTAGATGTCAGTTAGCAAGGAACGTTGTGCCTACAAAGATGGAAGCTACCGGTATCTTCTTCCATTGTAAAGTGTTCTAACCTGTAGGGACATTGGAATTAAGAGTTTAACATTTCTTCATGCTGTGTTGCATTATTCAAGTGTGTTAACTTCTGTGCATCATGAGTGGGGAGCTAACATGATGCAGCCCAGACTCCCAGACTAGCAGTGAGTTAGTGATGCTACCATGATACAGCCCAGACTCCCAGTACAGGCTAGCAGTGAGTTAGTGGAGCTAACATGATGTAGCCCAGACTCCCAGGCTAGCAGTGAGTTAGTGGAGCTAACATGATGCAGCCCAGACTCCCAGGCTAGCAGTGAGTTAGTGGAGCTAACATGATGCAGCCCAGACTCCCAGGCTAGCAGTGAGTTAGTGGAGCTAACATGGTACAGCCCAGACTCCCAGGCTAGCAGTGAGTTAGTGGAGCTAACATGAGGTAGCCCAGACTCCCAGGCTAGCAGTGAGTTAGTGATGCTAACATGATACAGCCCAGACTCCCAGTGCAGGCTAGCAGTGAGTATGTGGAGCTAACATGGTGTAGCCCAGACTCCCAGTACAGGCTAGCAGTGAGTTAGTGGAGCTAACATGATGTTGCCCAGACTCCCAGGCTAGCAGTGAGTTAGTGATGCTAACATGATACAGCCCAGACTCCCAGTACAGGCTAGCAGTGAGTTAGTGGAGCTAACATGGTGTAGCCCAGACTCCCAGTACAGGCTAGCAGTGAGTTAGTGGAGCTAACATGATGTTGCCCAGACTCCAAGGGTAGCAGTGAGTTAGTAGAGCTAACATGATGCAGCACAGACTCCCAGGCTAGCAGTGAGATAGTGGAGCTAACATGACGCAGCCCAGACTCCCAGTGCAGGCTAGCAGTGAGTTAGTGGAGCTAACATGATGCAGCGTAGACTCCCAGGCTAGCAGTAAGATAGTGAAGCTAACATGATGCAGCGTAGACTCCCAGTGCAGGCTAGCAGTGAGTTAGTGAAGCTAACATGATGCAGCACAGACTCCCAGTGCAGGCTAGCAGTGAGTTAGTGAAGCTAACATGATGCAGCCCAGACTCTCAGTGCAGGCTAGCAGTGAGTTAGTGGAGCTAACATGATGCAGCGTAGTCTCCCAGGCTAGTAGTGAGTTAGTGAAGCTAACATGATGCAGCCCAGACTCTCAGTGCAGGCTAGCAGTGAGTTAGTGGAGCTAACATGATGCAGCGTAGTCTCCCAGGCTAGTAGTGAGTTAGTGATGCTAACATGATGTAGCCCAGACTCCCAGACTAGCAGTGAGTTAGTGATGCTAACATGATGAAGCCCAGACTCCCAGTGCAGGCTAGCAGTGAGTATGTGGAGCTAACATGATGTAGCCCAGAATCCCAGTACAGGCTAGCAGTGAGTATGTGGAGCTAACATGATGTAGCCCAGAATCCCAGTACAGGCTAGCAGTGAGTTAGTGGAGCTAACATGAGGTAGCCCAGACTCCCAGGCTAGCAGTGAGTTAGTGATGCTAACATGATACAGCCCAGACTCCCAGTGCAGGCTAGCAGTGAGTATGTGGAGCTAACATGATGTAGCCCAGACTCCCAGTACAGGCTAGCAGTGAGTTAGTGGAGCTAACATGATGTAGCCCAGACTCCCAGGCTAGCAGTGAGTTAGTGATGCTAACATGATACAGCCCAGACTCCCAGTGCAGGCTAGCAGTGAGTTAGTGGAGCTAACATGATGCAGCACAGACTCCCAGGCTAGCAGTGAGTTAGTGGAGTTAACATGACGCAGCCCAGACTCCCAGTGCAGGCTAGCAGTGAGTTAGTGGAGCTAACATGATGCAGCGTAGACTCCCAGGCTAGCAGTAAGATAGTGAAGCTAACATGATGCAGCGTAGACTCCCAGTGCAGGCTAGCAGTGAGTTAGTGAAGCTAACATGATGCAGCCCAGACTCCCAGTGCAGGCTAGCAGTGAGTTAGTGGAGCTAACATGATGCAGCCCAGACTCCCAGTGCAGGCTAGCAGTGAGTTAGTGAAGCTAACATGATGCAGCCCAGACTCCCAGTGCAGGCTAGCAGTGAGTTAGTGAAGCTAACATGATGCAGCCCAGACTCTCAGTGCAGGCTAGCAGTGAGTTAGTGGAGCTAACATGATGCAGCGTAGTCTCCCAGGCTAGTAGTGAGTTAGTGGAGCTAACATGATGTAGCCCAGACTCCCAGGCTAGCAGTGAGTTAGTGATGCTAACATGATGTAGCCCAGACTCCCAGACTAGCAGTGAGTTAGTGATGCTAACATGATGCAGCCCAGACTCCCAGTACAGGCTAGCAGTGAGTTAGTGGAGCTAACATGATGCAGCGTAGACTCCCAGGCTAGCAGTAAGATAGTGAAGCTAACATGATGCAGCGTAGACTCCCAGTCTAGCAGTGAGTTAGTGATGCTAACATGATGCAGCCCAGACTCCCAGACTAGCAGTGAGTTAGTGATGCTAACATGATGCAGCCCAGACTCCCAGGCTAGCAGTGAGTTAGTGATGCTAACATGACTTAGCCCAGACTCCCAGACTAGCAGTGAGTTAGTGATGCTAACATGATACAGCCCAGACTCCCAGGCTAGCAGTAAGATAGTGAAGCTAACATGATGCAGCATAGACTCCCAGGCTAGCAGTGAGTTAGTGATGCTAACATGATGCAGCATAGACTCCCAGACTAGCAGTGAGTTAGTGATGCTAACATGATGTAGCCCAGACTCCCAGACTAGCAGTGAGTTAGTGGAGCTAACATGATGTAGCCCAGACTCCCAGACTAGCAGTGAGTTAGTGATGCTAACATGATACAGCCCAGACTCCCAGTACAGGCTAGCAGTGAGTTAGTGGAGCTAACATGATGTAGCCCAGACTCCCAGGCTAGCAGTGAGTTAGTGGAGCTAACATGATGCAGCCCAGACTCCCAGGCTAGCAGTGAGTTAGTGGAGCTAACATGATGCAGCCAAAACTCCCAGTACAGGCTAGCAGTGAGTTAGTGGAGCTAACATGATGTAGCCCAGACTCCTGGTGCAGGCTAGCAGTGAGTTAGTGGAGCTAACATGATGCAGGCCACACTCCCAGGCTAGCAGTGAGTTAGTGGAGCTAACATGATGCAGCGTAGACTCCCAGGCTAGCAGTGAGTTAGTGGAGCTAACGTGATGCAGCCCAGACTCCCATTGCAGGCTAGCAGTGAGTTAGTGGAGCTAACGTGATGCAGCCCAGACTCCCGGTACAGGCTAGCAGTGAGTTAGTGGAGCTAACATGATACAGCCCAGACTCCCAGGCTAGCAGTGAGTTAGTGGAGCTAACATGATGCAGTGTAGACTCCCAGGCTAGCAGTGAGTTAGTGGAGCTAACATGATGCAGCGTAGACTCCCAGGCTAGCAGTGAGTTAGTGAAGCTAACATGATGCAGCAGAGACTCCCAGTGAAGGCTAACAGTGAGTTAGTGGAGCTAACATGATGCAGCGTAGACTCCCAGGCTAGCAGTGAGTTAGTGGAGCTAACATGATGCAGCGTAGAATCCCAGGCTAGCAGTGAGTTAGTGGAGCTAACATGATGCAGGCCACACTCCCAGGCTAGCAGTGAGTTAGTGGAGCTAACATGATGCAGCGTAGACTCCCAGGCTAGCAGTGAGTTAGTGGAGCTAACGTGATGCAGCCCAGACTCCCATTGCAGGCTAGCAGTGAGTTAGTGGAGCTAACATGATGCAGCCCAGACTCCCGGTACAGGCTAGTAGTGAGTTAGTGGAGCTAACATGATACAGCCCAGACTCCCAGGCTAGCAGTGAGTTAGTGGAGCTAACATGATACAGCCCATACTCCCAGGCTAGCAGTGAGTTAGTGGAGCTAACACGATGCAGCCCAGACTCCCAGGCTAGCAGTGAGTATGTGAAGCTAACACGATACAGCCCAGACTCCCAGGCTAGCAGTGAGTTAGTGGAGCTAACATGATACAGCCCAGACTCCCAGGCTAGCAGTGAGTTAGTGGAGCTAACACGATGCAGCCCAGACTCCCAGGCTAGCAGTGAGTATGTGAAGCTAACACGATGCAGCCCAGACTCCCAGGCTAGCAGTGAGTATGTGAAGCTAACATGATGCAGCCCAGACTCCCAGGCTAACAGCGAGTTAGTGGAGCTAACATGATGCAGCCCAGACTCCCAGGCTAGCAGTGAGTTAGTGGAGCTAACATGATGCAGCCCAGACTCCTAGGCTAGCAGTGAGTTAGTGGAGCTGACATGATGCAGCCCAGACTCCCAGGCTAACAGTGACTTAGTGGAGCTAACATGATGCAGCCCAGACTCCCAGGCTAGCAGTGAGTTAGTGGGGCTAACATGATGCAGCCCAGACTCCCAGGCTAGCAGTGAGTTAGTGATGCTAACATGATGCAGCCCAGACTCCCAGGCTAGCAGTGAGTTAGTGATGCTAACATGATGCAGCCTAGACTCCCAGGCTAACAGTGAGTTAGTGCAGCTAACATGATGCAGCCCAGACTCCCAGGCTAACAGTGAGTTAGTGCAGCTAACATGATGCAGCCCAGACTCCCAGGCTAGCAGTGAGTTAGTGGAGCTAACATGATGCAGCCCAGACTCCCAGGCTAGCAGTGAGTTAGTGGAGCTAACATGATGCAGCCCAGACTCCCAGGCTAGCAGTGAGTTAGTGGAGCTAACATGATGCAGCCCAGACTCCCAGGCTAGCAGTGAGTTAGTGGAGCTAACATGATGCAGCCCAGACTCCCAGGCTAGCAGTGAGTTAGTGGAGCTAACATGATGCAGCCCAGACTCCCAGGCTAGCAGTGAGTTAGTGGAGCTAACATGATGCAGCCCAGACTCCCAGGCTAGCAGTGTGCATTGTAATAAGGGGTCGGCTGCACTGATATAGACAGGCTTGATCCGTGAGAAACATTTGACAGATGTACCAAAAGTAACACGAATTCCAACATTTAACCATTTTTCATGTTCTAGCCCAGTGCAACACTAACAGGTAGACCTAAAGTAACAAGGCAACAGTATAGAAAACAAGCAGTAGCAGCAGCGTATGGGATGAGTCAAAAGAGCAAAAGCATGTCAATGCATATTTGGTGCACCGGTACCGCTTGTCGAGCGGGTGGCAGAGAGAATAGTCTTTGACTTGGGCAGCTGGGGTCATTGACAATTGTTAAGATCTTCGTCTGACACCGCCTGGTATAGAGGACCTGGATGTCAGGGAGCTCGACCACAATGATGTACTGGGCTGCACGCACACCACTCTGTAGTGCCTTGCGGTCGGATGCCAAGCAGTTGCCATACTAAGCGGTGATGCAGCCAGGATCCGAGGGCCAAATCTTTTCAGCCTCCTGAAGGGGAAGAGGCATTGTCTTCTCTTCCTCACGACTGTGTTGGTGTGTGTGGACCATGTTTTAATTCCTGTGGACACTGAGGAACTTGAAGCTCTTGACCCGCTCCACTGATGTGGACGGAGGCATGCTGGCCCCTCCGTTTCCTGTAGTCCGCGATCAGCTTCTTTTTCTTGCTGACATTGAGTAAGAGGTTGTTTTCCTGGCACCACACTGTCAGGTCTCTGAAATCCTCCCTATAGGCTGTCTCATCATCGTCAGTGATCAAGCCTAGCACAGTCATGTTGTCAGCAAACTTAATGATGGTGTTGGAGTTGTGTGCGTGGCCATAAAGTCCTGGGTGAACAGTGAGTACAGGAAGGGACTCAGCATGCACCCCTGAGGGGCCCCCATGTTGAGGGTCAGCGTGGCGGATGTGTTGTTGCCCACCCTCAGCACCCGGGAGGTGGCCGTTAAAAGTCAAGGATCCTGTTGCAGAGGGAGGTTTTTCAGTCCCAGTGTCCTGAGCCAAGTGGTGGGCTTGGAGGGCACTATGGTATTGAAGTGCAATAGGTGGGGAGTGCAATAGAGACTGTCATCTGTGGATTTGTTGGGGCGGTATGTAAATTAGACTGGGTCCAGGGGGTCTGGGATGATGGTGTTAATGTGAGCCATGATCAGCCTTTCAATGCATTTCATGGCTACAGATGTGGATGCTAGTCATTTAGACAGGTTACCTTGGCGTTATT
Organism: Salvelinus namaycush; assembly: GCF_016432855.1. Classification (NCBI taxonomy): domain Eukaryota; kingdom Metazoa; phylum Chordata; class Actinopteri; order Salmoniformes; family Salmonidae; genus Salvelinus; species Salvelinus namaycush. The sequence goes on from NW_024061452.1 coordinate 101,923, forward strand.
GGGCACAGGGACTATGGTGGTTCACTTGAAACTTGTAGGTATAACACACTGGGTCAGGGAGAGGTTGAAAATGTAATGTGAAGACACTTGCCAGCTGGTCAGTTCATGCTCTGAGTATGCATCCTGGTATTCTAACTGGCCCCAAGGCCTTGTGAATGTTAACCTGTTTAAAAGGGCTTACTCACATTGGCTGCGGAGAGCGAGAGCACACAGTTGTCTGGAACAACTGGTGCTGTCATGCATGGTTCAGTGTTGCTTGCCTCGAAGTGATCATAGAAGGCTTTTAACTCATCTGGTAGGCTCGCGTCACTGGGCAGCTTGCGTATGGGTTTCCCTTTGTAACCTGTGATATTTTGCAGAGCTGGCGTAGTAGGATTCGATCTCAATCCTGCATTGATGCTTTGCCTGATTGATTGCTTGTTGGACGTACGGTCACTGTGGGGACGACGTCGTCAATGCTCTTATTAATGAAGCCGGTGACTGATGTGGTAAACTCTTCAATGCCAGGGGATGACTCCCGGAACATATTCCAGTCTGTGCTAAAGAAACAGTCCTGTAGCTTAGCATCCGCTTCATCGGAGCACTTCCTTATTGAGAGCGCCATTGGTACTTCCTGTTTGAGTTTTTGCTTGTAAGCAGGAATCAGGGCCCAGATTCACAAAACACTTCTTATGCAAAAACTAAAGAAGTATTTTAAGAAAGAAATGAGAAGTTCATAAGATAGTTTGTAAGTGCAATTCTTCAACAATGTCTTAAGATTTAATGATTTTCTTACGAACTTCTCAGATATCTTCTTATAAATCTTCTTAAGCTGCAGGGGCAGTATTGAGTAGCTTGGATGAAAGGTGCCCATTTCAAACGGCCTCGTACTCAATTCTTGCTCGTACAATATGCATATTATTATTACTATTGGATAGAAAACACTCTCAAGTTTCTAAAACCGTTTGAATTATATCTGTGAGTAAAACAGAACTCATTTTGCAGCAAACTTCCTGTCAGAAAGTGAAAAATCTGAAATCGAGGCTCTGTTCCAGGGCCTCCCTATTAATTTGCTTGAAATCTATTAGTATACATGCACTTCATACGCCTTCCACTAGATGTCAATAGGCAGTGAGAGAAGAAATGGAGTGTATAGCTTGATCTGAGGTCAAAAGAGAGGTCTTGGAATGACATGACCCCAATTTCCTTTGTTCAGGAAGGCGCGGGTAGGACATCAGCATTGGCTTCTGAAAAGCTTTCGTTATAGACGGCTACTATCTCCGGCTTTGACAATATCAATATCATCGTAAAGTATGTTTTTTCAATATAGTTTTATCAGATTATTGACATTTTTTCTGGAGTTTTGGTGTGTTCCGTTCTCTGCGTTTGGTGACGATGGACAGCTTCGCGCCACTTTGCTAGCTTTGGTTGCTAATTCGAGAGGGGAAAAGGACATTCTAAAACCAAACAACGATTGTTCTGGACAAAGGACCCCTTGTGCAAGATTCTGATGGAAGCTCAACAAAAGTAGGACCCATTTATGATGTTATTTCGTATTTCTGTCGAAAATGTTTAGACGTATATTCCGCTCTTATTTTGGGCGCTGTCTCGCTATAAAGTAAGCTGCATGTCGTACTAAAGTTATTTTTAGAATTCTAACACGGCGATTGCATTAAGAACTAGTGTATCTATAATTTGCTGTACAACATGTATTTTTTTGTCAAGTTTATGATTAGTTATTTGGTCAGAATAGGTGAGTGTCAGAAATATATCCGGAGATTCTGGAAAATAGTTGCTACGATTTCACAATGTATAACCACGGATTTCAGCTCTAAATATGCACATTTTCGAACAAAACATAAGTGTATTGTATAACCTGATGTTATAGGACTGTCATCTGATGAAGTTTGTCCAGGTTAGTGAAAAATTATATATCTTTTGCTGTTTTTTTGCGATCGCTAACTTTTGCTGCTGATAAATGGGTTGTGTTTTTGGCTATTGTGGTAAGCTAATATAATGCTATATTGTGTTTTTGCTGTAAAACACTTAAAGAATCGGAAATATTGGCTGGATTCACAAGATGTTTGTCTTTCATTTGCTGTACACCATGTATTTTTCATAAATGTTTTATGATGAGTATTTAGGTATTTCAATTTGGTCTCTGTAATTGTTCTAGCTGCTTCGGTGCTATTTGTGATTGCAGCTGCAATGTAAAACTATGATTTATACCTGAAATATGCACATTTTTCGAACAAAACATAGATTTATTGTATAACATGTTATAAGACTGTCATCTGATGAAGTTGTTTCTTGGTTAGTTTGGTTGGTTCTTGGTTAGTTTGGTTGGTTTTGTGCAAGCTACCTGTGCTGTGAAAAATGTCTGTGCTTTTTTGTATTTGGTGGTGAGCTAACATAAATATACGTGGTGTTTTCGCTGTAAAACATTTAAAAAATCGGACATGTTGGCTGGATTCACAAGATGTTTATCTTTCATTTGCTGTATTGGACTTGTTAATGTGTGAAAGTTAAATATTTCTAAAAAATATCTTTTGAATTTCGCGCCCTGCACTTGGACTGGCTGTTGTCATATTGAGCCCGACTTAGGGCTTGCAGCCATAAGAAGTTAAGATGTTTGTTACTAGGCAACCGATTTAGCTATCTAGCTAGCCATGTTAGCATATTTCATATTGAGATAACTGTTCTAAAACGTGTTCTTGGGTTTAAAATAATCTATACTGAAACTTCCAATGCTCTTAGTTTTAGAGATGTTCAGGACCAGTCCCCTCCCCTCCCCTCCCCTCCCCTGTCCTCCCCCCCCGTCCTCCCCTCCTCTGTCCTCCCCTCCCCTCCCCTCCTCTGTCCTCCCCTCCCCTCCCCTCCTCTGTCCTCCCCTCCCCTGTCCTCCCCTCCCCTCCTCTGTCCTCCCCTCCTCTGTCCTCCCCTCCCCTCCCCTCCTCTGTCCTCCCCTCCCCTCCCCTCCTCTGTCCTCCCCTCCCCTGTCCTCCCCTCCTCTGTCCTCCCCTCCCCTGTCCTCCTCTGTCCTCCCCTCCCCTCCTCTGTCCTCCCCTCCCCTCCCCTCCTCTGTCCTCCCCTGTCCTCCCCTCCCCTCCCCTGTCCTCCCCTCCTCTGTCCTCCCCTCCTCTGTCCTCCCCTCCCCTCCCCTCCTCTGTCCTCCCCTCCTCTGTCCTCCCCTCCCCTCCCCTCCCCTCCCCTGTCCTCATGCATTTTTCTGGCAGTCTAAGTGGTCAGTGAGGCAGGGCCATGCTCCTCTCTCCCCCACTGAGAGAACTCTGAACTCTGCACACGCACACACACGCACACACACGCACGCACACGCACGCACGCACACACACACACACACAGTCTGCTTTATAAATGAATTATGCCTTCTCCTCTCCTGTGTTTACTGGAGGACAGAGCATCTTTATCCCTTGGATATCCTCTCTCTCTCTTTCCCTCTCTATATCTCCCTCTCTCTTTCCCTCCCTATATCTCCCTCTCTTTCCCTCCCTATATCTCCCTCTCTCTTTCCCTCCCTATATCTTCCCTCTCTTTCCCTCCCTATATCTCCCTCTCTCTCTCTTTCCCTCCCTATATCTCCCTCTCTCTCTCTTTCCCTCCCTATATCTCCCTCTCTTTCCCTCCCTATATCTCTCTCTCTTTCCCTCCCTATATCTCCCTCTCTCTTTCCCTCCCTATATCTCCCTCTCTTTCCCTCCCTATATCTCCCTCTCTCTCTCTTTCCCTCCCTATATCTCCCTCTCTCTCTCTTTCCCTCCCTATATCTCCCTCTCTTTCCCTCCCTATATCTCTCTCTCTTTCCCTCCCTATATCTCCCTCTCTCTCTCTTTCCCTCCCTATATCTCCCTCTCTTCCCCTCCTCTGTCCTCCCCTCCTCTGTCCTCCCCTCCCCTCCCCTCCTCTGTCCTCCCCTCCCCTCCCCTCCTCTGTCCTCCCCTCCCCTGTCCTCCCCTCCCCCGTCCTCCCCTCCTCTGTCCTCCCCTCCCCTCCCCTCCTCTGTCCTCCCCTCCCCTCCCCTCCTCTGTCCTCCCCTGTCCTCCCCTCCCCTCCTCTGTCCTCCCCTCCCCTGTCCTCCCCTCCCCTGTCCTCCCCTCCTCTGTCCTCCCCTCCCCTGTCCTCCCCTCCTCTGTCCTCCCCTCCCCCGTCCTCCCCTCCTCTGTCCTCCCCTCCTCTGTCCTCCCCTCCCCTGTCCTCCCCTCCTCTGTCCTCCCCTCCCCTCCCCTCCTCTGTCCTCCCCTCCCCTCCCCTCCTCTGTCCTCCCTTGTCCTCCCCTCCCCTCCCCTCCTCTGTCCTCCCCTCCCCTGTCCTCCCCTCCCCTCCCCTCCTCTGTCCTCCCCTCCCCTGTCCTCCCCTCCCCTCCTCTGTCCTCCCCTCCCCTCCCCTCCTCTGTCCTCCCCTGTCCTCCCCTCCCCTCCCCTCCTCTGTCCTCCCCTGTCCTCCCCTCCCCTCCCCTCCTCCGTCCTCCCCTCCTCCTCTCCTCCTCTGTCCTCTCCTCCTCCTCCCCTGTCCTCTCCTCCTCTGTCCTCTCCTCCTCCTCTCCTCCTCTGTCCTCCCCTCCTCTGTCCTCTCCTCCTCTGTCCTCCCCTCCTCTGTCCTCTCCTCCCCTGTCCTCATGCATTTTTCTGGCAGTCTAAGTGGTCAGTGAGGCAGGGCCATGCTCCTCTCTCCCCCACTGAGAGAACTCTGTTCTGGGCAGGGCTGCTCCGGTCAGTCCCTCCCTCCCTGGATGTTACCCGGAGGTGAGCTCATCTTTGGAACAATGCCTCTATCTCGGCCCTCCTGTCCAAGTTACCGTCCACACGCACGCACGCACGCACGCACACACGCGCACGCGCGCACACACACACGCACACACACGCACGCACGCACACGCACACACAGTCTGCTTTATAAATGAATTATGCCTTCTCCTCTCCTGTGTTTACTGGAGGACAGAGCATCTTTATCCCTTGGATATCCTCTCTCTCTCTTTCCCTCTCTATATCTCCCTCTCTCTTTCCCTCCCTATATCTCCCTCTCTTTCCCTCCCTATATCTCCCTCTCTCTTTCCCTCCCTATATCTCCCTCTCTTTCCCTCCCTATATCTCCCTCTCTCTCTCTTTCCCTCCCTATATCTCCCTCTCTCTCTCTTTCCCTCCCTATATCTCCCTCTCTTTCCCTCCCTATATCTCTCTCTCTTTCCCTCCCTATATCTCCCTCTCTCTCTCTTTCCCTCCCTATATCTCCCTCTCTTCCCCTCCCTAGTCTGGTCTATAATGTCATGTAGTCTGGTCTATAATGTAGTCTGGTCTATAATGTAGTCTGGTCTATAATGTAGTCTGGTCTATAATGTAGTCTGGTCTATAATGTCATGTAGTCTGGTCTAGAATGTCAAGTAGTCTGGTTTATAATGTAGTCTGGTCTATAATGTAGTCTGGTCTATAATGTAGTCTGCTCTATAATGTCATGTAGTCTGGTCTATAATGTCATGTAGTCTGTCTATAATGTAGTCTGGTCTATAATGTCATGTAGTCTGGTCTATAATGTAGTCTGGCCTATAATGTAGTCTGGTCTAGAATGTAGTCTGGTCTATAATGTAGTCTGGTCTATAATGTCAAGTAGTCTGGTCTATAATGTAGTCTGGTCTATAATGTCATGTAGTCTGGTCTATAATGTAGTCTGGTCTATAATGTAGTCTGGTCTATAATGTCATGTAGTCTGGTCTATAATGTCATATAGTCTGGTCTATAATGTCATGTAGTCTGTTCTATAATGTAGTCTGGTCTATAATGTAGTCTGGTCTATAATGTAGTCTGGTCTATAATGTAGTCAGGTCTTTAATGTAGTCTGGTCTATAATGTAGTCTGGTCTATAATGTAGTCTGGTCTATAATGTCATGTAGTCTGGTCTATAATGTCATGTAGTCTGGTCTATAGTCCTGCACAGACAGTTCCCTATCCTCCTTTACACTCAGTTGTTCTTTTTAGGTCACTTCCTGCTTCCTGTACAGCAGTCAGCTGCTTCTTGTATGGCACCACACCAAGGCCACTGTCTCCATAGCCTATCACCCCGGTTACAAGACAAGGGAAGGGTGTCTAGCAGAAGGGGGGAGGAGGGGGAAAAGATAGAGAGGGAGAGAGAGCAGTGGCCATTAATAAAAGCCCAAGATAAAATGGTGACTTAAAAACCACTCAACTAACACCCATCACAAGACCCACTGGTATATTTGATCCAACTGACTTGCCTAGTTAAATAAAGGTTGAATTAAAAAAATAAAAATAATAATAATATTAATGTAAAAAAAAATAAACAAATTAATAACACGTCATAAAGAACATAAAAAACAGTTGGGAACTGCCTGTTCAACCACAGAACTAGGATGAGCCTCCATTCCTATGGGTACAACGTGCTGCGGACGGTTTTAGTTAGGAACAGACTGTTAGGTTTTAAATCTCCATGGTCGCTTTACCCAAAATAGCATTGAAAAAACTGTCTAAGAGAGTTCTGAGAGGACTGTACGCCGTGCCTGGACTGGACACCGGCGCAAGAAGCTCCGGGCCGTGGAACGTCACTGGAAGCTCTGGACTGTGAACCGTCGCTGGAAGCTCTGGACTGTGAACCGTCGCTAGAGATTCCGGGCTGTAGACCGTCGCTGGAGACTCCGGACTGTACACACGCACTGGTGGACGAGTGCGAGGAGCCGGCACAGGACGTACTGGGCTGGGAAGGCGCACTGGAGGCCTGGTGCGTGGAGTCGGCACAGTTTGCACCAGACTGATGACACGCTCCTCAAAACACCTGCGCTGCAACATAATCCTAGCCAACATCTCTCTCCGATATCCCTCCTCAAACTGCTCCATCGACTCCCAGACGGTCTCTGATATCCCTCCTCAACCTGCTCCATCGACTCCCAGACGGTCTCTGATATCCCTCCTCAAACTGCTCCATCGACTCCCAGATGGTCTCTGATATCCCTCCTCAAACTGCTCCATCGACTCCCAGACGGTCTCCGATATCCCTCCTCAACCTGCTCCATCGACTCCCAGACGGTCTCTGAAATCCCTCCTCAAACTGCTCCATCGACTCCCAGACGGTCTCCGATATCCCTCCTCAAACTGCTCCATCGACTCCCAGACGGTCTCTGATATCCCTCCTCAACCTGCTCCATCGACTCCCAGACGGTCTCTGATATCCCTCCTCAAGCTGCTCCATCGACTCCCAGACGGTCTCTGATATCCCTCCTCAAACTGCTCCATCGACTCCCAGACGGTCTCTGATATCCCTCCTCAAACTGCTCCATCGACTCCCAGACGGTCTCCGATATTTACATTTACATTTAAGTCATTTAGCAGACGCTCTTATCCAGAGCGACTTACAAATTGGTGCATTCACCTTATGATATCCAGTTGAACAGCCACTTTACAATAGTGCATCTAAATCTTTTAAGTGGGGGGGGGGTTAGAAGGATTACTTTATCCTATCCTAGGTATTCCTTAAAGAGGTGGGGTTTCAGGTGTCTCCGGAAGGTGGTGATTGACTCCGCTGACCTGAGGTCGTGAGGGAGTTTGTTCCACCATTGGGGTGCCAGAGCAGCGAACAGTTTTGACTGGGCTGAGCGGGAACTGTACTTCCTCAGAGGTAGGGAGGCGAGCAGGCCAGAGGTGGATGAACGCAGTGCCCTTGTTTGGGTGTAGGGCCTGATCAGAGCCTGAAGGTACGGAGGTGCCGTTCCCCTCACAGCTCCGTAGGCAAGCACCATGGTCTTGTAGCGGATGCGAGCTTCAACTGGAAGCCAGTGGAGAGAGCGGAGGAGCGGGGTGACGTGAGAGAACTTGGGAAGGTTGAACACCAGACGGGCTGCGGCGTTCTGGATGAGTTGTAGGGGTTTAATGGCACAGGCAGGGAGCCCAGCCAACAGCGAGTTGCAGTAATCCAGACGGGAGATGACAAGTGCCTGGATTAGGACCTGCGCCGCATCCTGTGTGAGGCAGGGTCGTACTCTGCGAATGTTGTAGAGCATGAACCTACAGGAACGGGCCACCGCCTTGATGTTAGTTGAGAACGACAGGGTGTTGTCCAGGATCACGCCAAGGTTCTTAGCGCTCTGGGAGGAGGACACAATGGAGTTGTCAACCGTGATGGCGAGATCATGGAACGGGCAGTCCTTCCCCGGGAGGAAGAGCAGCTCCGTCTTGCCGAGGTTCAGCTTGAGGTGGTGATCCGTCATCCACACTGATATGTCTGCCAGACATGCAGAGATGCGATTCGCCACCTGGTTATCAGAAGGGGGAAAGGAGAAGATTAATTGTGTGTCGTCTGCATAGCAATGATAGGAGAGACCATGTGAGGTTATGACAGAGCCAAGTGACTTGGTGTATAGCGAGAATAGGAGAGGGCCTAGAACAGAGCCCTGGGGGACACCAGTGGTGAGAGCACGTGGTGCGGAGACAGATTCTCGCCACGCCACCTGGTAGGAGCGACCTGTCAGGTAGGACGCAATCCAAGCGTGGGCCGCGCCGGAGATGCCCAACTCGGAGAGGGTGGAGAGGAGGATCTGATGGTTCACAGTATCAAAGGCAGCCGATAGGTCTAGAAGGATGAGAGCAGAGGAGAGAGAGTTAGCTTTAGCAGTGCGGATCGCCTCCGTGACACAGAGAAGAGCAGTCTCAGTTGAATGACTAGTCTTGAAACCTGACTGATTTGGATCAAGAAGGTCATTCTGAGAGAGATAGCAGGAGAGCTGGCCAAGGACGGCACGTTCAAGAGTTTTGGAGAGAAAAGAAAGAAGGGATACTGGTCTGTAGTTGTTGACATCGGAGGGATCGAGTGTAGGTTTATTCAGAAGGGGTGCAACTCTCGCTCTCTTGAAGACGGAAGGGACGTAGCCAGCGGTCAAGGATGAGTTGATGAGCGAGGTGAGGTAAGGGAGAAGGTCTCCGGAAATGGTCTGGAGAAGAGAGGAGGGGATAGGGTCAAGCGGGCAGGTTGTTGGGCGGCCGGCCGTCACAAGACGCGAGATTTCATCTGGGGAGAGAGGGGAGAAAGAGGTCAAAGCACAGGGTAGGGCAGTGTGAGCAGAACCAGCGGTGTCGTTTGACTTAGCAAACGAGGATCGGATGTCGTCGACCTTCTTTTCAAAATGGTTGACGAAGTCATCCGCAGAGAGGGAGGAGGGGGGAGGAGGATTCAGGAGGGAGGAGGATTCAGGAGGGAGGAGAAGGTGGCAAAGAGCTTCCTAGGGTTAGAGGCAGATGCTTGGAATTTAGAGTGGTAGAAAGTGGCTTTAGCAGCAGAGACAGAAGAGGAAAATGTAGAGAGGAGGGAGTGAAAGGATGCCAGGTCCGCAGGGAGGCGAGTTCTCCTCCATTTCCGCTCGGCTGCCCGGAGCCCTGTTCTGTGAGTTCGCAATGAATCGTCGAGCCACGGAGCAGGAGGTGAGGACCGAGCCGGCCTGGAGGATAGGGGACATAGAGAGTCAAAGGATGCAGAAAGGGAGGAGAGGAGGGTTGAGGAGGCAGAATCAGGAGATAGGTTGGAGAAGGTTTGAGCAGAGGGAAGAGATGATAGGATGGAAGAGGAGAGAGTAGCGGGGGAGAGAGAGCGAAGGTTGGGACGGCGCGATACCATCCGAGTAGGGGCAGAGTGGGAAGTGTTGGATGAGAGCGAGAGGGAAAAGGATACAAGGTAGTGGTCGGAGACTTGGAGGGGAGTTGCAATGAGATTAGTGGAAGAACAGCATCTAGTAAAGATGAGGTCAAGCGTATTGCCTGCCTTGTGAGTAGGGGGGGAAGGTGAGAGGGTGAGGTCAAAAGAGGAGAGGAGTGGAAAGAAGGAGGCAGAGAGGAATGAGTCAAAGGTAGACGTGGGGAGGTTAAAGTCACCCAGAACTGTGAGAGGTGAGCCATCCTCAGGGAAGGAACTTATCAAGGCGTCAAGCTCATTGATGAACTCTCCAAGGGAACCTGGAGGGCGATAAATGATAAGGATGTTAAGCTTGAAAGGGCTGGTAACTGTGACAGCATGGAATTCAAAGGAGGCGATAGACAGATGGGTCAGGGGAGAAAGAGAGAATGTCCACTTGGGAGAGATGAGGATCCCAGTGCCACCACCCCGCTGACCAGAAGCTCTCGGGGTGTGCGAGAACACGTGGGCAGACGAGGAGAGAGCAGTAGGAGTAGCAGTGTTATCTGTGGTAATCCATGTTTCCGTCAGTGCCAAGAAGTCGAGGGACTGGAGGGAAGCATAGGCTGGGATGAACTCTGCCTTGTTGGCCGCAGATCGGCAGTTCCAGAGGCTGCCGGAGACCTGGAACTCCACGTGGGTCGTGCGCGCTGGGACCACCAGGTTAGGGTGGCAGCGGCCACGCGGTGTGAAGCGTTTGTATGGTCTGTGCAGAGAGGAGAGAACAGGGATAGACAGACACATAGTTGACAGGCTACAGAAGAGGCTACGCTAATTCAAAGGAGATTGGAATGACAAGTGGACTACACGTCTCGAATGTTCAGAAAGTTAAGCTTACGTTGCAAAAATCTTATTGACTAAAATGATTAAAATGATGCAGTACTGCTGGCTGGTGAAGTAGGCTAGCTAGCAGTGGCTGCGTTGTTGACTTTGTTTGAAAGTGTTGCTGGCTAGGTAGCCTCGATAACTGTCTAGGTAACCTCGATAACTGGCTAGATAATTACTCTAAACTACACAATTATCTTAGATACAAGGACAGCAAAGACAACTATGTAGCTAGCTAACACTACACTAATCAAATCGTTCCGTTGTAGTGTTTCGGTAGAAGTTGGCTAGCTGGCTAGCTAGCAGTGTTGACAACGTTAGGACGGCGAAAATAGCTGGCTAGCTGACTTTGTTTGAAAGTGGAGCTGGCTAGGTAACCTCGATAACTGGCTAGATAATTACTCTAAACTACACAATTATCTTAGATACAAGACAGCAAAGACAACTATGTAGCTAGCTAACACTACACTAATCAAATCGTTCCGTTGTGATGTTTCGGTAGAAGTTGGCTAGCTGGCTAGCTAGCAGTGTTGACAACGTTAGGACGGCGAAAATAGCTGGCTAGCTGACTTTGTTTGAAAGTGGAGCTGGCTAGGTAACCTCGATAGCTGGCTAGATAATTACTCTAAACTACACAATTATCTTAGATACAAAGACAGCAAAGACAACTATGTAGCTATCTAACACTACACTAATCAAATCGTTCCGTTGTACTGTTTCGGTAGAAGTTGGCTAGCTGGCTAGCTAGCAGTGTTGACAACGTTAGAAGGTTCGATAATTCGATAATAATCTAAACTACACAATTATCTTTGATACAAAGACGGCTATGTAGCTAGCTAAGAAAAGAAAGTGCTAAGATCAAACAAATCAAACCGTTGTACTGTAATGAAATGAAATGAAATGAAATGTAATACTACCTGTGGAGCGAAGCGAAATGCGACTACTCGCTCCAACCCGGAAGTGTTTGTGCTCCATCGACTCCCAGACGGTCTCTGATTTCCCTCCTCAACCTGCTCCATCGACTCCCAGACGGTCTCCGATATCCCTCCTCAAACTGCTCCATCGACTCCCAGACGGTCTCTGATATCCCTCCTCAACCTGCTCCATCGACTCCCAGACGGTCTCTGATATCCCTCCTCAAACTGCTCCATCGACTCCCAGACGGTCTCTGATATCCCTCCTCAAACTGCTCCATCGACTCCCAGACGGTCTCTGATATCCCTCCTCAACCTGCTCCATCGACTCCCAGACGGTCTCTGATATCCCTCCTCAAACTGCTCCATCGACTCCCAGATGGTCTCTGATATCCCTCCTCAAACTGCTCCATCGACTCCCAGACGGTCTCTGATATCCCTCCTCAAACTGCTCCATCGACTCCCAGACGGTCTCCGATATCCCTCCTCAACCTGCTCCATCGACTCCCAGACGGTCTCTGAAATCCCTCCTCAAACTGCTCCATCGACTCCCAGACGGTCTCCGATATCCCTCCTCAAACTGCTCCATCGACTCCCAGACGGTCTCTGATATCCCTCCTCAAACTGCTCCATCGACTCCCAGACGGTCTCTGATATCCCTCCTCAAACTGCTCCATCGACTCCCAGACGGTCTCTGATATCCCTCCTCAAACTGCTCCATCGACTCCCAGACGGTCTCTGATATCCCTCCTCATCCTGCTCCATCGACTCCCAGACGGTCTCTGATATCCCTCCTCAAACTGCTCCATCGACTCCCAGACGGTCTCTGATATCCCTCCTCAAACTGCTCCATCGACTCCCAGACGGTCTCTGATATCCCTCCTCAAACTGCTCCATCGACTCCCAGACGGTCTCCGATATCCCTCCTCAAACTGCTCCATCGACTCCCAGACGGTCTCTGATATCCCTCCTCAAACTGCTCCATCGACTCCCAGACGGTCTCCGATATCCCTCCTCAAACTGCTCCATCGACTCCCAGACGGTCTCCGATATCCCTCCTCACACTGCTCCATCGACTCCCAGACGGTCTCCGATATCCCTCCTCAAACTGCTCCATCGACTCCCAGACGGTCTCCGATATCCCTCCTCAAACTGCTCCATCGACTCCCAGACGGTCTCTGATATCCCTCCTCATCCTGCTCCATCGACTCCCAGACGGTCTCTGATATCCCTCCTCAAACTGCTCCATCGACTCCCAGACGGTCTCCGATATCCCTCCTCAAACTGCTCCATCGACTCCCAGACGGTCTCCGATATCCCTCCTCAAACTGCTCCATCGACTCCCAGACGGTCTCCGATATCCCTCCTCAAACTGCTCCATCGACTCCCAGACGGTCTCCGATATCCCTCCTCAAACTGCTCCATCGACTCCCAGACGGTCTCCGATATCCCTCCTCAAACTGCTCCATCGACTCCCAGACGGTCTCCGATATCCCTCCTCAAACTGCTCCATCGACTCCCAGACGGTCTCCGATATCCCTCCTCAAACTGCTCCATCGACTCCCAGACGGTCTCCGATATCCCTCCTCAAACTGCTCCATCGACTCCCAGACGGTTTCCGATATCCCTCCTCAACCTGCTCCATCGACTCCCAGACGGTCTCCGATATCCCTCCTCAAACTGCTCCATCGACTCCCAGACGGTCTCCGATATCCCTCCTCAAACTGCTCCATCGACTCCCAGACGGTCTCCGATATCCCTCCTCAAACTGCTCCATCGACTCCCAGACGGTCTCCGATATCCCTCCTCAAACTGCTCCATCGACTCCCAGACGGTCTCCGATATCCCTCCTCAAACTGCTCCATCGACTCCCAGACGGTCTCCGATATCCCTCCTCAAACTGCTCCATCGACTCCCAGACGGTCTCCGATATCCCTCCTCAAACTGCTCCATCGACTCCCAGACGGTCTCCGATATCCCTCCTCAAACTGCTCCATCGACTCCCAGACGGTCTCCGATATCCCTCCTCAAACTGCTCCATCGACTCCCAGACGGTCTCCGATATCCCTCCTCAAACTGCTCCATCGACTCCCAGACGGTCTCTGATATCCCTCCTCAACCTGCTCCATCGACTCCCAGACGGTCTCTGATATCCCTCCTCAACCTGCTCCATCGACTCCCAGACGGTCTCCGATATCCTTCCTCAAACTGCTCCATCGACTCCCAGACGGTCTCTGATATCCCTCCTCAAGCTGCTCCATCGACTCCCAGACGGTCTCTGGCCCTCTCCTCGGCCGACCGCCCCTTGTGCCCCCCCCCCCCAAAACAATCTTGGGGTTGCTTGTGGCCGCGGACCCCGGTGTCGTCGCTGTCGTCCTTTACTCCTCGGCGACTCCCGGCAAGGAAGGGTCTTGCATCCACCTAGTATCTCTTCCCATGTCCAACTCTCCTTCACCTCCTGGGCACGATGCTTGGTCCTGGCTTGGTGGGATATTCTGTCACGACCGTCGTATGAATAATTGGACCAAGGAGAGTTGCACGGGAAATACGTAGCGCACATAGGCACTCATACAAAACAATATCCACCATCACAGGTGGGAAAAATAACACACTAAGTATGATCCCCAATTAGAGGTAACGATTATCAGCTGCCTCCAATTGGGAACCATTGGAGCCAGGACCAAGCAGCGTGCCCAGGAGGTGAAGGAGAGTTGGACATGGGAAGAGATACTAGGTGGATGCAAGACCCTTCCTTGCCGGGAGTCGCCGAGGAGTAAAGGAGGACAGCGACGACACCAACATAGAAATATAAGACCTAGAAACCCCCCTAGTCACACCCTGACCTAAAACACCATAGAGAACCCCGAGGGCTCTTTATGGTCAGGGCATGACAGATATGCTGTATTATAAAGTCTTAGATATATTGTAGTATAAATGTCTTAGATATATTGTATTATAAAGTCTTAGATATATTGTAGTATAAAAGTATTAGATATATTGTATTATAAAAAGTCTTAGATATATTGTAGTATAAAAGTCTTAGATATATTGTATTATAAAAGTCTTAGATATATTGTATTATAAAGTCTTAGATATATTGTATTATAAAGTCTTAGATATATTGTAGTATAAAAGTCTTAGATATATTGTATTATAAAGTATTAGATATATTGTATTATAAAAGTATTAGATATATTGTATTATAAAGTCTTAGATATATTGTATTATAAAGTCTTAGATATATTGTATTATAAAGTATTAGATATATTGTATTATAAAGTCTTAGATATATTGTATTATAAAGTCTTAGATATATTGTAGTATAAAAGTCTTAGATATATTGTAGTATAAAGTATTAGATATATTGTATTGTATTATAAAGTATTAGATATATTGTAGTATAAAGTATTAGATATATTGTATTGTATTATAAAGTACTAGATATATTGTATTATAAAGTATTAGATATATTGTAGTATAAAAGTTTAGTTTTAGTTAAAGTCATCTCAGTACAGTATATTTTATGTGATGTGAAACTATACTCCTCTTTTTCTGAACAATGTTCTGTTGAGCCCTGAGGCAGGGATTTCTTTGGTATGATTCCCAAGTGGCACCCTATCCCCTGTTTAGTACACTAGAATTTGACCTTGGCCCATAGGGCTCTGGTCAAAAGTAGTGCACTATGTACATAACAGGGTGCCACTTGGGATCGAGCTCAGTCTCTCTGTAATAAACAGCCTCTAATGGAGAGAAGTGTAGAGTCAGATCAAAGAGAATATTGAATGATTCTGAAAAAGAATATATGTTGAGAGAAGAAAAGAGAGAGTGAGGGGGGGATGAGTGCAGTAGAAAGATAGAATGAGAGAAGGGAGAGAGAGAGAGAGAGAGAGGGAGAGTGAGGTGGGGAGAAGAGGGAGAGAGCAGAGTTTTTTGATAGAGAGAGAGAGAGAGAGAGAGACAGAGAGAGGGAGAGACAGAGAGAGGGAGGGAGAGTGAGAGAGGGAGGGAGCAGAGTTTTTTGATAGAGGGACAGGCCTGTTATAAAGAGCATTGGATATGAGTTTCAGTCTGCTGCCTCAGGGGAAGCGGCCTGGTTTCTATGGCTAGCCCTCACACACACAAACACACGCACACGCACACACACACGAATGAGCAGCAAGAGAGAGAAAGCAAGAGAAACTAGACAGAGAGACAGAGAGAGAGAGAGAGACAGAGAGAGAGAGAGAGAGAGAGAGACAGAGAGAGAGAGAGACAGAGAGAGAGAGTCCAGTTGCCAGGACCACAAACACAAATTCCATCTAGACACCGTTGCCCTAGAGTACAGAAAAACTATTCATACCTCGGCCTACACATCAGCGCCACAGGTAACTTCCACAAAGCTGTGGATGATCTGAGAGACAAGGCAAGAAGGGCCTTCTATGCCATCAAAAGGAAAATAAATTCAACATACGAATTAGGATCTGGCTAAAAATACTTGAATCAGTTACAGAACCCATTGCCCTTTATGGTTGTGAGGTCTGGAGTCCGCTCACCAACCAATAATTCACAAAATTGAGACTCTGCATGCAGAATTCTGCAAAAATATCCTCTGTGTACAACATAAAACACAAAATAACGCATGCAGAGAAGAATTAGGCCGATACCCGCTAATTATCAAAATCCAGAAAAAGAAATTCTACAACCACTTAAAAGGAAGTGATTCCCAAACCTTCCATAACAAAGCCGTAACGGTTTTCCTCCCCCTCTTCGTCCGAAGAGGAGGAGTAGGGATTTGACCAAAACGCAGCGTTGTGATACGACATGACTTTTATTTAAACAAGACGAAAACTAAACAAACTTGAGAATTTACAAAATAACAAAACGACGTAGACAGACCTGAACATGGAACTTACATAACTACACGAAGAACTCACGAACAGAAACAGACTACATCAAACGAACGAACAAACCGAAACAGTCCCGTGTGGTGCAACATACACAGACACGGAAGACAATCACCCACAAACAAACAGTGTGAACAGCCAACCTATATATGGTTCTCAATCAGAGGAAAACGTAAAACACCTGTCCCTGATTGAGAACCATATAAGGCTAATTACAAACGACCTAAACATAGAAACACAAAACATAGAATGCCCACCCCAACTCACGCCCTGACCATCTAAACACATACAAAAATAACATAAAACAGGTCAGGAACGTGACAAAAGCCATCACCTACAGAGAGATGAACCTGAGAAGAGTCCCCTAAGCAAGCTGGTTCTGGGGCTCTGTTCACAAACACAAACAGACCCCACAGAGCCCCAGGACAGCAACACAATTAGACCCAGAAAGAGAATTTATCGACACCTTGGGAAGAATAAACAAAATAACAGAGCAAATGCTATTTGCCCCTAAACAGAGAGTACACAGTGGCAGAATACCTGACCACTGTGACTGACCCAAAAGTAAGGAAAGCTTTGACTATGTACAGACACAGTGAGCATAGCCTTGCTATTGAGAAAGGCCGCCGTAGCAGACCTGGCTCTCAAGAGAAGACAGGCTATGTGCACACTGCCCACAAAATGAGGTGGAAACTGAGCTGCACTTCCTAATCTCCTGCCAAATGAATGACCATATTAGAGACGCATATTTCCCTCAGATTACACAGATCCACAAAGAATTTGAAAACAAACCCAATTTTGATAAACTCCCATATCTACAGGGTGAAATACCACAGTGTGAAATACCACAGTGTGCATCACAGCAGCAAGATGTGTGACCTGTTGCCACAAGAAAAGGGCAACCAGTGAAGAACAAACACCATTGTAAATACAACCCATATTTATGTTTATTTATTTCCCTTTTGTACTTTAACTATTTGCCCATCGTTACAACACTGTATATATACATAATATGACATTTGAAATGTCTCTATTCCTTTGGAACTTTTGTGAGTCTAATGTTTACTGTTGTTTTTTTCACATTTGTTTGTTATCTTTTTCTCTTGCTTTGTCAATGTAAACATGTGTTTCCCAAGCTAATAAAGCCCTTAAATTGAAACTGAATTGACTGAGAGACAGAGAGAGACAGAAACTGTGAAACAGAGAGACAGAGAGAGAGACAGAGAGAGAGAGACAGAGAGAGAGAGACAGAGAGAGGGAGACAGAGAGAGGGAGACAGAGAGAAAGACAGAGACAGAGAGAGAGACAGCGACATTGCGAGAGAGAGACAGACGGCAAAAGAGAGAGACAGAGACAGAGAGACAAGTAAAGAGAGAGAATGCGAGACCAAGATACAGAGAGAGAGAGACAGAGAGACTGCAAGACTAAGACAAAGAGACAGATCGTGAGACAGAGAGAGAGACTGTGAGACAGAGAGAGAGAGACAGAGAGACAGAGACTGCGAGACAGAGATACAGAGAGACTGCGATAGAGAGAGAGAGAGACTGTGAGACAGAGAGAGAGAGACAGAATGACTGCGAGAGAGAGAGAGACAGAGCAACTGTGAGAGAGAGAGATACAGAGCAACTGTGAGAGAGAGAGACAGAGAGACTGCAAGACTAAGACAAAGAGACAGATCGTGAAACAGAGAGACAGAGAGGCTGTGAGACAGAGAGTTTTCTGCGGCTCCTCAGTGTATTCCCTGCCTCACTAAATCATTCTGTTTAATCTCTGTTCTTCATCCTCTCTGTTCTTCATCCTCTCTGTTCTTCATCCTCTCTATTGCAGGCATCTTCTTCGGTGGGGGATTCTAACATATAATACACCAATCAGGGGAAACTTCATCCTACTCCAAAAACTCCAAATGCAGATGCGCACAGATGCACGCACACGCAATCACACACGCAATCACACACGCAATCACACACGCAATCACACACACACACACACACACACACACACACACACACACACACACACACACACACACACACACACACACACACACACACACACAGAGAGGCCAAGCTTGTACTTCCTGGACTGTGCTTTGAGCATTATGTTCTATAGTTGAGGGAGGATCCCAGTAATGTTAACGACTAACTTTGGCTACCCTGTTCTTTACTAAATAAAACACACACACACACACACACACACACACACACACACACACACACACACACACACACACACACACACACACACACACACACACACACACACACACACGTAACAATCAGCTTGGATCAGAAACAGATCTCAGTGACAGGAGGTTTTCCGTCTGTTCAATGAAATTCACAAGCTATGTAGTATCCCTGGTTTCACCAAAGGTAGGAACCTCCACACTGACAGGGGGCGTTGAGGACATGACGATCTCCTCCAGGGAGACCAATCATATCAGAGGTAATGACAGCAGAACGTTCTATTGGAGGATAAGGTGCTTGTGGAATTCACTTCAGAGAACTCTTACTTCAGTCCTCACAGGTCCTGCTAGGAGGTGATGGAAGCAGGCTCTGCCAGGAAACAGAACCTGCAAGGAAACAGGCCCTGCTAGGAAACAGGCCCTGCCAGGAGATGATGGAAACAGGCCCTGCCAGGAGGTGATGGAAACAGGCCCTGCCAGGAGGTGATGGAAACAGGCCCTGCCAGGAGGTGATGGAAACAGGCCCTGCCAGGAGGTGATGGAAACAGGCCCTGCCAGGAGGTGATGGAAACAGGCCCTGCCAGGAGGTGATGGAAACAGGCCCTGCCAGGAGGTGATGGAAACAGGCCCTGCCAGGAGATGATGGAAACAGGCCCTGCCAGGAGGTGATGGAAACAGGCCCTGCCAGGAGATGATGGAAACAGGCCCTGCCAGGAGGTGATGGAAACAGGCCCTGCCAGGAGGTGATGGATACAGGCCCTGCCAGGAGGTGATGGAAACAGGCCCTGCCAGGAGGTGATGGAAACAGGCCCTGCCAGGAGGTGATGGAAACAGGCGCTGCCAGGAGGTGATGGATACAGGCCCTGCCAGGAGGTGATGGAAACAGGCGCTGCCAGGAGGTGATGGATACAGGCCCTGCCAGGAGGTGAGGGTAACAGGCCCTGCCAGGAGGTGATGGAAACAGGCCCTGCCAGGAGGTGATGGAAACAGGCGCTGCCAGGAGGTGATGGAAACAGGCCCTGCCAGGAGGTGATGGAAACAGGCCCTGCCAGGAGGTGATGGAAACAGGCCCTGCCAGGAGGTGATGGAAACAGGCCCTGCCAGGAGGTGATGGAAACAGGCCCTGCCAGGAGGTGATGGAAACAGGCCCTGCCAGGAGGTGATGGAAACAGGCCCTGCCAGGAGGTGATGGAAACAGGCCCTGCCAGGAGGTGATGGAAACAGGCCCTGCCAGGAAGTGATGGATACAGGCCCTGCCAGGAAGTGATGGATACAGGCCCTGCCAGGACACAGGCCCTGCTAGGAGGTGATGGAAACAGGCCCTGCCAGGAGGTGATGGAAACAGGCCCTGCCAGGACACAGGCCCTGCCAGGAGGTGATGGAAACAGGCCCTGCCAGGAGGTGATGGAAACAGGTCCTGCCAGGAGGTGATGGAAACAGGCCCTGCCAGGAGATGATGGAAACAGGCCCTGCCAGGACACAGGCCCTGCCAGGAGGTGATGGAAACAGGCCCTGCTAGGAGGTGATGGAAACAGGCACTGACAGGAGGTGATGGATACAGGCCCTGCCAGGAGGTGATGGAAACAGGCCCTGCCAGGAGGTGATGGAAACAGGCCCTGCCAGGAGGTGATGGATACAGGCCCTGCTAGGAGGTGATGGAAACAGGCCCTGCTAGGAGGTGATGGAAACAGGCCCTGCCAGGAGATGATGGAAACAGGCCCTGCCAGGACACAGGCCCTGCCAGGAGGTGATGGAAACAGGCCCTGCTAGGAGGTGATGGAAACAGGCCCTGCCAGGAGATGATGGAAACAGGCCCTGCCAGGAGATGATGGAAACAGGCCCTGCCAGGACACAGGCCCTGCCAGGAGGTGATGGAAACAGGCCCTGCCAGGAGGTGATGGAAACAGGTCCTGCCAGGAGGTGATGGAAACAGGCGCTGCCAGGAGATGATGGAAACAGGCCCTGCCAGGACACAGGCCCTGCCAGGAGGTGATGGAAACAGGCACTGACAGGAGGTGATGGATACAGGCCCTGCCAGGAGGTGATGGAAACAGGTCCTGCCAGGAGGTGATGGATACAGGCCCTGCTAGGAAGTGATGGAAACAGGCCCTGCCAGGAGGTGATGGATACAGGCCCTGCCAGGAGGTGATGGAAACAGGCCCTGCCAGGAGGTGATGGATACAGGCCCTGCCAGGAGGTGATGGAAACAGGCCCTGCCAGGAGGTGATGGATACAGGCCCTGCCAGGAGGTGATGGAAACAGGCCCTGCCAGGAGGTGATGGAAACAGGCCCTGCCAGGAGGTGATGGAAACAGGCACTGCCAGGAGATGATGGAAACAGGCCCTGCCAGGAGGTGATGGATACAGGCCCTGCCAGGAGGTGATGGAAACAGGCACTGCTAGGAGGTGATGGAAACAGGCCCTGCTAGGAAGTGATGGAAACAGGCACTGCCAGGAGGTGATGGAAACAGGCCCTGCTAGGAGGTGATGGAAACAGGCCCTGCCAGGAGATGATGGAAACAGGCCCTGCTAGGAGGTGATGGAAACAGGCCCTGCCAGGAGATGATGGATACAGGCCCTGCCAGGAGGTGATGGAAACAGGCCCTGCCAGGAGGTGATGGAAACAGGTCCTGCCAGGAGGTGATGGAAACAGGCACTGCCAGGAGGTGATGGAAACAGGCCCTGCCAGGAGGTGATGGAAACAGGCCCTGCTAGGAGGTGATGGAAACAGGCCCTGCTAGGAGGTGATGGAAACAGGCCCTGCTAGGAGGTGATGGAAACAGGCCCTGCTAGGAGGTGATGGAAACAGGCCCTGCCAGGAAGTGATGGAAACAGGTCCTGCCAGGAGGTGCTGGAAACAGGCCCTGCCAGGAGGTGATGGAAACAGGCCCTGCCAGGAAGTGATGGAAACAGTCCCTGCCAGGAGGTGATGGAAACAGGCCCTGCCAGGAAGTGATGGAAACAGGGCCTGCCAGGAGGTGATGGATACAGGCCCTGCTAGGAGGTGATGGAAACAGGCCCTGCCAGGAAGTGATGGAAACAGGTCCTGCCAGGAGGTGATGGAACCAGGTCCTGCCAGGAGATGATGGATACAGGCCCTGCTAGGAGGTGATGGAAACAGGCCCTGCCAGGAAGTGATGGAAACAGGTCCTGCCAGGAGGTGATGGAAACAGGCCCTGCCAGGAGGTGATGGAAACAGGCCCTGCCAGGAGGTGATGGAAACAGGCCCTGCCAGGAGGTGATGGAAACAGGCCCTGCCAGGAGGTGATGGAAACAGGCCCTGCCAGGAGGTGATGGATACAGGCCCTGCCAGGAGGTGATGGATACAGGCCCTGCCAGGAGGTGATGGAAACAGGTCCTGCCAGGACATAGGCCCTGCCAGGAGGTGATGGAAACAGGCCCTGCCAGGAGGTGATGGAAACAGGCCCTGCCAGGAGATGATGGAAACAGGCCCTGCCAGGACACAGGCCCTGCCAGGAGGTGATGGAAACAGGCCCTGCCAGGAGATGATGGAAACAGGCCCTGCCAGGAGATGATGGAAACAGGCCCTGCCAGGAGGTGATGGAAACAGGCCCTGCCAGGAGGTGATGGAAACAGGCCCTGCCAGGAGGTGATGGAAACAGGCCCTGCCAGGAGGTGATGGAAACAGGCCCTGCCAGGAGGTGATGGAAACAGGCCCTGCCAGGAGATGATGGAAACAGGCCCTGCCAGGAGGTGATGGAAACAGGCCCTGCCAGGAGATGATGGAAACAGGCCCTGCCAGGAGGTGATGGAAACAGGCCCTGCCAGGAGGTGATGGATACAGGCCCTGCCAGGAGGTGATGGAAACAGGCCCTGCCAGGAGGTGATGGAAACAGGCCCTGCCAGGAGGTGATGGAAACAGGCGCTGCCAGGAGGTGATGGATACAGGCCCTGCCAGGAGGTGATGGAAACAGGCGCTGCCAGGAGGTGATGGATACAGGCCCTGCCAGGAGGTGAGGGTAACAGGCCCTGCCAGGAGGTGATGGAAACAGGCCCTGCCAGGAGGTGATGGAAACAGGCGCTGCCAGGAGGTGATGGATACAGGCCCTGCCAGGAGGTGAGGGTAACAGGCCCTGCCAGGAGGTGATGGAAACAGGCCCTGCCAGGAGGTGATGGAAACAGGCCCTGCCAGGAGGTGATGGAAACAGGCCCTGCCAGGAGGTGATGGAAACAGGCCCTGCCAGGAGGTGATGGAAACAGGCCCTGCCAGGAGGTGATGGAAACAGGCCCTGCCAGGAGGTGATGGAAACAGGCCCTGCCAGGAAGTGATGGATACAGGCCCTGCCAGGAAGTGATGGATACAGGCCCTGCCAGGACACAGGCCCTGCTAGGAGGTGATGGAAACAGGCCCTGCCAGGAGGTGATGGAAACAGGCCCTGCCAGGACACAGGCCCTGCCAGGAGGTGATGGAAACAGGCCCTGCCAGGAGGTGATGGAAACAGGTCCTGCCAGGAGGTGATGGAAACAGGCCCTGCCAGGAGATGATGGAAACAGGCCCTGCCAGGACACAGGCCCTGCCAGGAGGTGATGGAAACAGGCCCTGCTAGGAGGTGATGGAAACAGGCACTGACAGGAGGTGATGGATACAGGCCCTGCCAGGAGGTGATGGAAACAGGCCCTGCCAGGAGGTGATGGAAACAGGCCCTGCCAGGAGGTGATGGATACAGGCCCTGCTAGGAGGTGATGGAAACAGGCCCTGCTAGGAAGTGATGGAAACAGGCCCTGCCAGGAGGTGATGGAAACAGGCCCTGCCAGGAGGTGATGGAAACAGGCCCTGCTAGGAGGTGATGGAAACAGGCCCTGCCAGGAGATGATGGAAACAGGCCCTGCCAGGACACAGGCCCTGCCAGGAGGTGATGGAAACAGGCCCTGCTAGGAGGTGATGGAAACAGGCCCTGCCAGGAGATGATGGAAACAGGCCCTGCCAGGAGATGATGGAAACAGGCCCTGCCAGGACACAGGCCCTGCCAGGAGGTGATGGAAACAGGCCCTGCCAGGAGGTGATGGAAACAGGCCCTGCCAGGACACAGGCCCTGCCAGGAGGTGATGGAAACAGGTCCTGCCAGGAGGTGATGGAAACAGGCACTGCCAGGAGATGATGGAAACAGGCGCTGCCAGGAGATGATGGAAACAGGCCCTGCCAGGACACAGGCCCTGCCAGGAGGTGATGGAAACAGGCACTGACAGGAGGTGATGGATACAGGCCCTGCCAGGAGGTGATGGAAACAGGTCCTGCCAGGAGGTGATGGATACAGGCCCTGCTAGGAAGTGATGGAAACAGGCCCTGCCAGGAGGTGATGGATACAGGCCCTGCCAGGAGGTGATGGAAACAGGCCCTGCCAGGAGGTGATGGATACAGGCCCTGCCAGGAGGTGATGGAAACAGGCCCTGCCAGGAGGTGATGGATACAGGCCCTGCCAGGAGGTGATGGAAACAGGCCCTGCCAGGAGGTGATGGAAACAGGCCCTGCCAGGAGGTGATGGAAACAGGCACTGCCAGGAGATGATGGAAACAGGCCCTGCCAGGAGGTGATGGATACAGGCCCTGCCAGGAGGTGATGGAAACAGGCACTGCTAGGAGGTGATGGAAACAGGCCCTGCTAGGAAGTGATGGAAACAGGCACTGCCAGGAGGTGATGGAAACAGGCCCTGCTAGGAGGTGATGGAAACAGGCCCTGCCAGGAGATGATGGAAACAGGCCCTGCTAGGAGGTGATGGAAACAGGCCCTGCCAGGAGATGATGGATACAGGCCCTGCCAGGAGGTGATGGAAACAGGCCCTGCCAGGAGGTGATGGAAACAGGTCCTGCCAGGAGGTGATGGAAACAGGCACTGCCAGGAGGTGATGGAAACAGGCCCTGCCAGGAGGTGATGGAAACAGGCCCTGCTAGGAGGTGATGGAAACAGGCCCTGCTAGGAGGTGATGGAAACAGGCCCTGCTAGGAGGTGATGGAAACAGGCCCTGCTAGGAGGTGATGGAAACAGGCCCTGCTAGGAGGTGATGGAAACAGGCCCTGCCAGGAAGTGATGGAAACAGGTCTGCCAGGAGGTGCTGGAAACAGGCCTGCCAGGAGGTGATGGAAACAGGCCTGCCAGGAAGTGATGGAAACGGTCCCTGCAGGAGGTGATGGAAACAGGCCCTGCCAGGAAGTGATGGAAAAACAGGGCTGCCAGGAGGTGATGGATACAGGCCCTGCTAGGAGGTGATGGAAACAGGCCTGCCAGGAAGTGATGGAAACAGGTCCTGCCAGGAGGTGATGGAACCAGGTCCTGCAGGAGATGATGGATACAGGCCCTGCCTAGGAGGTGATGGAAACAGGCCCTGCCAGGAATGATGGAAACAGGTCCTGCCAGGAGGTGATGGAAACAGGCCCTGCCAGGAGGTGATGGAAAAAACAGGCCTGCCAGGAGGTGATGGAAACAGGCCCTGCCAGGAGGTGATGGAAACAGGCCCTGCCAGGAGGTGATGGAAACAGGCCCTGCCAGGAGGTGATGGATACAGGCCTGCCAG